>NW_008349989.1:2766985-2796139 GCF_000622305.1 Nannospalax galili
ACAATTGTTTTTTCTAAAGCTTAAATTTCTACAGTTCTTATATATAAGATCCACAGATCGGTAATCACACTGATTTTTACATTTCATTATGCTGTTGAACTGATCGTTTACCCCTTCTTTCCTGGAAAGACTTGCTGGTGTCCCTTCATCCAGCCTGGGTTGGTAGCTTTTCTGAAAAGCACAAACTTTCCCTTTCCTTTCATTTTTGGATTCGTGGGTACCTTTCATGTCTTTCTATCTCTTATTTTCCCTTTCATTTGGATAATGCATATTCTCAAGTAGTTTCATAAGCATCATTGTAGTGGAAATTAGGATTTTGCTTCTTAAGATACTTTTAATCTCCTTTAATCGTCATTGATAATACTGCATTACATGCATTTGGAGGTTGAGCATAACTTCTCACAGTACTGAAAATGCATTGGTCTATGAGTTTATGCTTTGACATTAATCTTTAAGTCAAAAGACCTCTTTTCCTGAATACATTGTATGATTTTTTTTTCAGAGTTAGGTGAATTTTTGTGAATCTAATACAATATAATTAGATCATATTTAGACTTCTCCCCTATATGCACCCTCCTCTTAAAACCACCACCCAATTTCATGTACTCTATAATATACATGTATATATACTGTATGGTTGTATTTTATCTTTCTTGGGAAATATTTAGACTATCTTCTTTATCTCTGGTTATCTATAATTTCAGAGTCATGTTTTAGAGTGGGTGTGTTTATGTATAGTTGACAAAGTGTGGTGGTGAAGATTTTAAAGATTCAAATTATAGCCTTCCAAATCCTGATTAGAGCAAACCCATCTTGCAGCAACCACTTAGTTATTCCACATGACATGCTTCTCACACTTAGTATTTCCAGAGTGCTTTCAAAATCCCTAATAAGTGCAAGGGCAATATAGACATATGCATATGATTTTTCAATCTGAGTCTCCTGAACCTCTACTGATTTGCAGAAGGTAGTATCCCAAACTCAGGCTATATGTTCCTTTAGTTTATTAGCAATATTAAGTACTCTAAAGAAAATGATACAGATATACAACACAATTTTGACATGCCCAACCATTCATCTATCTTCTTATTACAGAGTGATAATAGGTATGTCTTCTCATCTTTTCACTGTATTTGTGACTCTGTGATCTTATGAGGGAACTGAGTATATTCTCTCATTTCTTGACATTTAAGAGTAATTCAAATAGACATGCATTTCATCTACCTTACAAAACCAGATTTCTTTATTTCTCATTAACCACCTCCATTATAGAAAATAAAGCATAAATGAAAAAGGAAGGCATTTAAATATAATGTATGAAAAAGATAAGAAAAACCAAATGTGCTTATATTTTAATACATTCTAGCTCTGCTAAACAAAGCATAGAAGGATAACAGTCTGAAAGAAATCAGTCTAGGAGAAATCTAGAACCTCATTACTAACTGATAAGGCAAACTAAAGAATTTCCAATACTTAAAGTGACTCTTCTTTCACATCCAAAATGAAGGCGATGATGTTGTCTTTGTAAATTTTTTACTCACAGATTCACGGCAATCAGATGAAGAACATAGTGGGTGCACCCTAAACCTGAATATTATTATTACTTACGTATTATCCTTGAATATTTCCTGTTATAACAGGTAAAGAACTACTTGCATGTTACAGTTTAAGAAAAACCTAACTTTACTATGGCTAAAAATAGCAAGGATTTTCACAGTACTTTTAGAAGGAACAAAAAGCAGAATGTTCAGTCTTGCTTTTCTCTTTCATTTGGGACTTTGGCAGAAGTCATATTGCCAGAATGCATTACTTCACAGTTATGATTTACAAAACTCGTACTATAAATGTAGAGAACAGATAACTTTAATTTTCAAACTGGGCTACAAGTAAAACTAATGTTTTGAAAAATGTAACATAAAAATGTTAGCTTGATAAAAATAAATTCCTTGCCCAAAAATCAAAACTGACAAGTTTATGAACCTGGCATAAAAACAAGCAATTCTCGTTTTCCAAATATAGTTTAAATAGCAAAACTTTTACTTTAAAGCTTAAACAGCCACACAGAATGTCACATTTGGAGAGTCTGTGTTTAATAAGAACATAAAAATTTAAATATCCCTTATGATGACTCAAATCATTAAGTTTTAGAAAATTCCAAGCCCTATGATTGCAAATTTGTCATGGCAATTTAGCAACACACACTAAAAACCTGTTAAATAGATTATTTTATTGTGCCAATGTTTTATTAGTCTAACAGATCTATTTATTTGAGAAGACCCTGCAGTCTTATAAAATGCAATTTATTTGGTACACATTATGTGGCTATTTAAGAAATTTTCATACTGGCATCAAGTTCCACTTCTAAGGAACTATTATTTTAGTTCACTATACACTTTCTGTGAATACGCAAATGCAACGCTCTGAAAAGGTTAGGTAAACTCAATTCCTATGTGAGCTATTTCCTGAAATAGACAGGATGTAAGGATATAGACTCATCTAGTGTACTGCCTACTGTGTACGTGGTTCTAACACCAACAAGAATTTTAAGAGTTTCTCTAAACTAACTTTATTCAAAGGCTTGTCTTCAAAAATTTACTGGAATGTAATATACTCTCAGTCAAATTTATTAAAGAAAAATGATGTGAATTAGATTAACAAAATGAAATAGACACTAGATAACATACAGAATGTGTTTAAATCTGAGGTTCACAGTTGTCTTCTACCTGTTAAGACACAGATTCCTACTGCTCAGTATGGTCTCAATACAGAAAATAGAGTCGACCAGGGAAACTCACCAAAACATCAGGGTCTAGAGATTTTAGAGTTTTATTATGTAAATAAAATGACTGGTTGATAAATGTTTTTTCTTAGTTGGAAGTGTTCTGTTCTATGTGACACAAAACCTCCAGGAGGCATTGCACCACACCGGTGCACTTACATACAGACAATCATAACACTCATATACATAAAATAAAAATAATTTTAAAAAACTAAAAACAGAAAGCTACTAGTTACCCCTATAAACAGTCTTACCACTGCTGAACAAGTGTGTGCATTTTGCCTAACAGGTCAAGTATTGTAACACGAAGACTACCACTGGATAAGACTATTGATCTCTTCTTCCTATCTGACCCCTAGCAGCCTCCATAACATCTGCCAGCACCTGCCAATGCAAAAATGATTTGTCCTTGTCCACAGTGGGTCCTGAATTCAAAGTATGTGGACACCACATACTTCAGCCATAGAGGCTTGCCATATACTTAAGGTGGGCAACCAAGAGCAGTGGCAGTACTCTGTATTGTTTTGGGTAACTCTGGGACACTCTGACTAATAGCACCATGCTTACCACTGAGAGTTTCATTTAATAACTAATGTCTTTTGGGAACAGCATTGCTCTCTAGAGTGGAGTATTTCTTTACAAACGTTTTTCTCAAAAAAAAGAATTAAACCTTTAACTTGCAAATTAGAGTAGATTCATATGGCTTCTTCATGCTTCCTTAGCTTTGATTAAGCCATCCTCTCCTTCTTTTTCTCTCCCACTCATCCTCAAACTCTCTTAAACCTTTAGTTTCATGTCTCCTCCCCCTGTCCTTTCATATCATATATGCTCTACTATTCTGTCCTAGAATATTTTTGATTTACTTGCATTGCAAAAGTATAGATTTAAAATTAGCTTTTAAATGAAGAGTTCAATTTTGTTAAGCCTTCCCTTGGCCCCTTATTTCCCCATTCACATCACTCCACAACTTGTTTGAATCTTTCTGACTCTAGTATTGCCCCTCTTGACTTTTTTCTCCTGCAGTTTACTGCCTCTTCCCTACATGCATACAACTCGATTAATATCCCAATTCTAGTTCCCTAGCTTCCATATGCACTCCATGTTAAACTCTCTCTCTCTCTCTCTCTCTCTCTCTCTCTCTCTCTCTCTCTCCCACACACACACACACACACACACACACACATACACACACTAAGAATTGAAGTTAAGACCCCCATATGAGAGAGTGCTTGAAACATTTCTCTTTTGGGATAGTCATGAACTCATTCCGTTCTTTTTTTTTTTTCGAGTTCCATCCATTTATCTGTAAAAGTAATGATTTCAATTTATTTTACAGCTGAAAAATAGTCCATTGTGTATATGTTACACATTTTTTTTGAGTTTTAGGAAGTATTTCATTTTTTAAGTTAAAGTCATATTTTATTTTATTTTATTTTTTTAATTTTTACAAAAACTTTATTGAGAATTTCATACATGAATATAAGGTGTTTTGATCAAGTCCATGCCCACTCCCCTCCATTGGCTACTCTAACATTCCCCCCTCTGAAGAGGTAACCCTAAAATCTTTTAAGGATTAGATGAAAGCTCCCAAATATTTTTGACATTTTTGGCCTTTGGAACAAAGTATGTTGCTAACAGGCCCAAAGACATTTTGGCTTTTAGCTAAGAAAATGACTACATTTCTTTGGGGTCTTTTTACCCTAACTGCCTAGCCAATTCCTACCTCCTATTCTTATCACGCCATCTTCTGAAGGGATTACCCAAAAAGCCAACAGGGAATAAGGACGCTGATTGCTCTGGCTTCTTCCATTCTGAACAGGGATGCAGGATGAGGTAACTGGAGTACCTCTTCAGTGGGTCTATCTAAAACATTCCCAAATTGCATAACTCTTGTCTCTAAAGGGCAAAGAAAGTCCTTGAATCATGAATAGGAGATGTGAAGGAGAAGTAAAGGCAAGAGTAATTAGCATTACAAGTTCTAGACAGGGAACTAGAAAAAAAGTCAGAACAGGGAAATTTGCAAATGTTCATTGGAGTTTCTTGACAAGGGCTTCCAAAAGCACCCCTCTATTAGGTTTTTCCTCATTTTTCTTTTGCCTTCCAAGGCTGGACTAGTTGGCTGGGAAGAGTGGCTGGATACTCTGGTAAGGGTCCAGTGACCCTGTTTGGCATTCCTTTGATGAATGAGCACAACCATCAGCAAGCCCAATTGTGACTATGTTTAGCGATCAGGCTCAGCCGAAGTCGTGATAATGGTAGTTATTTCATGCAGACAGGATTGCTGTATAGCATCTTCTTATTAAAAGGACCTGGAATTTAAAAGGATTTGGTGCTAGGAGCCACATATGAGGGAGAACATATGTCGTTTGTTTTTCTGAGTCTGTGTTATTTCACTCAGTGAAGTATATGATATCAGTATATGATATCTCTGTCAGTTTTTGATCATCTAGGTTGATTCTCTTTTCTAGATATTGTGAATGATGAAATAATGAACATGAATGTGTAAGCACCTCTATAGTAAGATACAAAATCCTTTGGGTATACTTACAGGAGTTGTACAGCAGGGTCATAGGACCCTATAGTTTTAGAGACAAAGACTCAGCCTTTAAGGTGTGTTGTCTGAGGCGGGAGTGATGGCTGAATGGTTAATGGCACTTGCTGCTCTTATATAGCACCTGGGTTCCATTCCCAGAACCCACATGTTGAGTAACAAGTGACTGTTACTCCACTTTCAATTAACCTGATATCCATCCTTTTTTTGTCTCTGTGGTTACCAAGCCCTCATGTGATGCCATGCATACATGCAGGCAAAACCATCATACACATAAAAATAAATAAGCCTTAAGACATTGTATCTGTTGCTATTTCCAGGTAGACAGAGTCAAAACTGAATGGAATTAGAGGATCACTAACTGGTGTCCTCTATAAAATTGCCCATTTGCTTCCAGGTATGGAAAATATTCACATATTTTGAAGTCACAGAAGTAACCTGTGTTGATTATTATATGAGTAAAAGGACATATGTTTTTATTCTAATATATATATATATATAAAACAATGTACTATTTGTTAACTCTAAGGGTTGTTTTGTTTTCTTTTCTTTTGTTTTTCATAGATGAACAAAAGCTTTATTTGCTGGGATTCTGAGAAAAATGAAATTCCAGATATGCAAGTCATGTCTCTAGATTATTATGCTTATCTCCTTAGATGATATTAGCAGCATCCACAAAAAAATATACATATGCTGTGCTGTGGAAGAAAGCCAGTTGGTGACTCATATGATGGTTTCGGTCTCAGAACAGGAACTCATGAGGAAGTTACATGCGATAGCACAATTGAAAGAAATCTTGCTACCTGTTCTTGGTAGCTGGAACGAATCATCTCCACTACCAAAGGATAACAATTCAAAAGGAACAAATGCTGATCCCGGTAAGACAATTCAAACATTAAGGAATGAGCATAACACAGAAGACATCCAGTTTGCATGTAGAAAAGTAATGCTAAAGATTACACTGAGATATGAATTGAGACGAGATCATAACAGGTATAAGCTATGGAGTCTTTGCTTCACATAGAACTAGCACGTTTTGTGTCATGTTTACTGGGCCAGTGGGTGTGCAGATATTTGAACACATATTATTATGGCCCATGATGATTTTCTTGGATTTTTTTTATTTCAACTGGTAGAGTGAGAAGTGCATATCACTCTACAGGATAAACCTTGTGCTTATGACATCAATTGGACACAATAGGATAGCCTGAGAGTGAACTCCTCTTGGCACACTGCCTGGATCTGGAGCTTTCCCTGTCTGATGACAATACTACTCCCTGCCTTAATCAGAGAAGCTTCTCTTTATACTGAACAGTCTGAATGCACATATGCATCACTGCTTAAAGTGCTGAGATTAAGTGATAGTGTACCCATCCCTAAACAGGATGTGTATACCACCCCAGGATTAGGGATCATCCCAGATAAGGGAGAAGAAATAATGTAAAAACCAGAAGGAATGGAGAAAGTCTACAAAATACTGTCTTTTGAGCATGATGTAGTAGATGTAGTCATGACTTCGTAACAGCTGTGACTGTCTTCAATAAAGGCCAAGACTGGCCCTAAGAATGGATCAGGAAGGGGTGCATGTAGTACCCAACCCTGCCCTTCAGGTAAATTGCCTACTGACAGATTTTTAGGGAGTGGGAGTCATTGTCTTCAGTTGGTGTACTGACTGAGGATCCCATCAGGCTCTGAGGGATAGCTCAAATCCCATGATCACTGAGAGAATTTCGATTAAACTGTGCATTATCTTCTCTCTTTCTCTCTCTCTCTCTCTCTCTCAGTGTATACACACACACACACACACACACACACACACACACACACATGCATGAAGTAATGTGTGGAAAAGAGACCTGTAGGTAGTATGGGTTGGTATAGACTTGGAAGGGAGATGAATGAAGGCAGAATTTTACAATAATTAGAATGTACTTTATACATGTTTGAAATTGTTGAAAAACAATTTCAATAATTTTTAAAGTTATAAAAATAGGGTCCTATTGTAAAGAACTTGTAGGAGAAAGGAAACTGTTTCATCTATAATCAGAGTAACTTAAAATTTTTTTTATTATTTGTGAATGCATGCATGTGGGTGCATATGTGTGTGTATGTGTGCATGTGAGTGTATGTGTGTATGTATGTTTGTTTGTATGTATGTATATTATATGTTTGGGGGTGCAATCAAAAACCAGAAGTTGTCAAATACTCTGTAGTTGGAGTTACAGATGACTGTGTGATGCCCTACTTGGGTGCTAGAATCCAATCTTGGAACTTCTGGAAGAGCACCAAGGACATATAACTGCTAAGCCATCTCTATAGCCACCAGAGTCATTTCTTTTTCTTTTTCAAAATATTTTATTTATTATTTTTTAATTTTTTTAGAAGAAGCATTTCATTACAGTTTTAACATATTCAGTAAAAATTTCCAGAGCAAGGATACATCTCTTTCAAAGTGGCTGTAAATTTTTAGGTTCACAGTTGAATTAATATGGTTATACAATATCGAACTCAGTATAAACCCTGAAAGACATAAAATTGAATGAGTTTTTGTCCCGTAAAGAAGATCTCCATTTCATTTTAAAATATGCTATTTCCTACAATTTTAAAGCTACTAACACTTAGATGTTTTCACATGTGTCTTTATGCATCTGATTATTACTAGTCACAGTCTGTCACACTCGGATCCTTGGCACCTGAGTATGGATATAAAGTCAACAGGTAGATTTCAATGATAATGTTTATCACCCTTACTAATTAACATGAAGTAAATTTTTATGCTTCCTCCTCAAATATGTCTTTTTTATTAATTTGTTGATTTGTGTGTATGTATATTTCTTAAACAATAACATGCTCGCTCAGAGTTGAAGCTCTTCTACACTTTCTTATAGTTCTTCTCATTTTTAAACTTGTTTATAACATTCTGCCTCATTTCATCACTTTAAATCTAGTACTGTACTTACTTTTGTCATCTATTGGGCTTTTCTTCCTTGGCCACTTAATTGTAGCTAATTTCATTTGATTAAAAGAAAAGATAATACTAACGATGTCTCCTAAAGCCAAAAAAATGCATTCTATTGAATCAAATGTTGCAGTGACTTTAACAGTGTTTATAGCATGAAACATCTGACAAAACAGATATATTAATGCTTTTAAAATCATAGAATTTAAGCATTTCATAGATAGATGATAGATAGATAGATAGATATAGATAAATAGGTAGATAAATAGATAGATGATAGATAGATGATAGAGTCAATGAAACAGCTTTCAGTTTATTTATTAATATATTACATTTTTCTTAAGAAAGCCTAAAAAATTATATTAACTCAAAATAATATTCTTGGTTTTGATTGAATTAACTACTGAGTGAATCTTTAACTTATACTTTTGTTCTCATTATGTACCCACACATGATCCTACTAAAAGTTATCTTGTGATATTTGTACCTGCATAATTGAGTGTTTGGGGAACAAAGCTCAGGAACTATTCATAGCTGTAAAATGGCTTGAGGCTATTAAATGCCTCTGAGTTTGCTCAACCTTGTGTTTGTCATGAATTCAGTATCATACCCTTTACATCATTGTGATTATTGATAGACATGTTGAATTGGAAAGGTTTAAGGAAAGAACCTATGTCCTTGCATGCAAGACCTTCATCTGGCTGGTTGGTATCCTCTTCTATGACAGTGTAATAAATTGCACTGCTCAATCAGTGTATCTGATCTCCCTTCATGTAAGGACTGTTCATATAATAGAGATAAACGGGAAAATATGAAGAGATAGCTCAGGTATCAGTCTATGTTTTCAAGGTTACTTGTGTTTAGAAGTGACATACATTTTTGATTCACACTCATTTTTTTCCTCTAATCTAGAGGAAAATAAACCACAAACTATAACCAGTAGTTGAGTGTTCCAAATGAGCAAAATTAAAAAACAAACTGAGGCTGAATTGAGCAGCAGCCGTTAAAAATGAATGGAAAAATCCATAATCAGCTTGAGGCTCTTTTTACCTCCTGTTAAAAGAGCTTCACATTGTCAGAGAAGAGTACATCCTCTTCTGTGACTCAATAACATTTTATTTCAAAGCTCTTGGAGCATATGCCCTTCATGTGTTGACTCATTTTCTACCCCTCCCACTGAACTCTTATGGGAAACAAATTTGATTCACTTTTAAACACATAATAATGTGTTATATGATCCAACAGTCCTTGTTGTGGGTATATGTTTGTGTTTCCAAGGGAAACAATGTCAGTATATCACGCAGACATTCCCTCTCCATATTTATTGCGGCACTACTTACAATAGTCAAGAAACCAAAACAAGTCCATCATTGTCCATTGATGGACTACAAAAGAAAACAAGGAAATGTTTTGTAGTTATATGCTTTATATTAACATTATATATAACTTAATATTATATACTATGTAAATATAACATATACATAATGTATTATATAATACATAATATATACTGTAATAATATGTATATTTTAGATGGTGTTACCTCATGTGGGCTGATAATGTCTCCCCCAGAAGCCATAGACTTCTATAACAAAAACCTCAGTGCCAGACACATTGTTGGACAGGAGTTTCAAAAGATCCCTAAAACAATGTAGGCTATTGCTGTTTTCTTTGGTGTCTTCCAAGAACTTGAAGGTAAGACCCTATTCCAAAGGAAACCATACTCAATCACAGGACTTGAAGGAATTTACCTGGTACTGACCTTAATGAAGAACATGTAGGTGGAGAGATCATAGACCCTACTGAAGAGCCTACTTCTTCCCTTTTGCTACATCAGTTTAGCTCCCAACTATAATCTAAGTACACATATTTATACTCATGGATAACTATAGTTTCACTTTTCACAAAAGAATCTTCTTTTTTATAGCAGATGTAGTCTACTACAGAGATCCACAATTGCTTAAAATGCAGAGAATCAGTGACCGTGAAGTGCCTGGCCAAAGCTGGAATGTACAACATAGCTCCTGTATCTAAGGCTTGCAGAACCATGCGAAAGAGGATTGGAAAGACTGTAAGAGCCAGAGGACCAGGACTGCTGCTCTCAGAGAGTGTCTTTTAGACATGACAGAAATATTACACCTCTGAAACCTCAGCAGTTTCATTGACTAAATAAAAACCTGGACAATGACCACACCAGTCATTCCTCTGATGTGAATGGAGGAAAATTTCACTTTGTCCTAGCATAGATGAAGAGCTACAAGCAGTAAATGGCTATTGAATGAGGAAAAAAAATCAGTTTTCTCCTGGGAAAACCTCCTTAACAGAGTATCCAATCAAAAATTGCTAGCCCTAACGTGTACACAGAGGCATCACTCACTGGATTCAGGAGGGAAGTAGGATGATCTGGACAAGAGAGAAGGGTGGGAGCAATATAAGTCATACTCATGTATGATGTTCTTAAAAATGAAAATGAAAATTATAAAAGATGACACACACACACACACACACACACACACACACACAATGGTATGCTACTTCATGGACCAAGAAACCATTATGTTAAGCGAAAGATGACAACCAGAGAAAATTTAGTGCTATGTTTTCTCTCAAATGTTGAATCTACAGAAGTTTACCTCATAGAAACTCAGAATAGAAAAGTGGTTACTAGAAGCTGGGTTGTTTTATGTGTGTTTCTCTATGTGTGTGTGACTGTGTGTGAGAATGTTTGAGGGGCTGGTCAAGGAGAAGAAGACCTCAGTCATTGCTTACCAAAGAATTTATGCATTTTGAAAAAAAATTCTGTGATGTTGTTCTGCCCATTTATAGGCATAATCCTGGAATATTATCAAAACTCAGACTTAAAGTGCATTATTTCTACCAAATGACATGTTCCAGGGCTGCCAATTTGAAGCTTAAGGATAGTATTTACTACCAACAGAAAGGTATATCTCTTAGTGAACTGAAGCCACTCAGCCACTTTATAGTCACTTAAAGATAATTTATTGGCATTGAATTCAGGAAACTGCTGCTATTACCAGGATCTAGTCGCCCAGAGCAGTGGTGAACCTGTAGGTTGCCCAGCTCTGGATGGCAGGTGCATATTCTTGGAAGCTGTGCTAAAAGAAAACTAGAATAAACTGACTGCATGATAAAGAGAGCATGCAGAGATTAGAAGAAGCCATAGAAATATATATATATTTGGCTGTACTGTTTACAGATCAGAACCATGCAGTTTTGTATCATGTCTACTCTGTGATGTTCCACATAAAGCATATGATATAAAATGATCTCACTACTAATATATAAACGATTTTTTTAAAGGAACTATGGTCTCAATTTTTTTTCATTCTTTTCTCTTTTCTCTGGAAGATTGATGAAGACTGATGTCAATTCACCAAACAATTAGGTAAGATATTAAGAACTTGAGACAAAAATGAGTGGTATATAGAGCTTTGCCCCTGAGCAATAGGAAAACACCCACGATGTTGCTCTCTGAGTTTAGAAGTGTTTATTCTGATACATTTTTTATTCTGATACAGGAATCATGCAGAAAAGAGAAAAGCTTTCTGAAGCCTAATAAATGTTACATTAAGAGCATTAAATTGACATTTTCATGAATATACTTCTTACTTGGAAATAAAATTAAGAAGGCAGAAAAACATAGTAGAGGTCTATCTTTCAGACTGTGTCTAAATATATTGACTATTCTTAAATTCAATTGCTTTTCTGATAAATTAAATGTATTTTAAAGCCCTCAATTTGGCTATCAAAGATCACAGCGAGTCTTTTAACCAAAATTGCTTCTGGCAGAACATGAAAGATTGACTGGAGTGGGAGTGTCACCACACATGGCAACCAGAGCCAAGCTTCATAACTGACAAAAATGAACAGTATACACACTTTGTATCCCGAGATCCTAACAAATTGTCTGGGGTGCCTAGTTACAGCTTATAAATGTGTCCTGAATTACATATGAGCAAAATGATGAAAGTTTTATTAGAGAAACCATCTGATTTATCAAAGAAAATATAATGAATGGGCAAGTGCTGGGAAATTAAACTGTATTTCTTTTTAAAAATATTTTATTTATTATTTTTATTTTATGTTGTGAGTGTTTTGCCTGTATGTAAGTAAGTGCACCCATGTTGTGCAATGCTCAGGGAGGACAGAAATAAACTGTGTTTCTTTAAAGGGGCCATTTCCTGTACCACACATCTATTTTTTCCCCCTAGGATTAAGTGCAAGCATTAGTTTTTTTAAACCACTACCTCTTGGAAAATGAGTGGTCTTAAATTATAACGGCTGTTACTGCATCCTCAACTGGGCTCAACTTTTAGTAACTGAATGATCACAATGTTCAAAACTGAGTAAATTTCTGTGAGACAGTAGCCCTCTCAAAGCCATCACGACTTTAGAATTCATCTGAATATTCTAACAACTATTACAGTGATATTGCTTTTAGAATTTAGTGCATAAAGTGGGATAGTTTCTTTTCTACATAATATTCTTACAATAAATTGACTATCCCAGGCATAAAATTCTGCTAGGCAGTAGGTAGTCAGCTTGATGTAAATAAAAAATTTTCTGTATGATTACAGGATTTCCTCAGCTTAGACAGACACATAGGACCAGGGAATTCTTCATGACTGAGATCCTGAAGAGGTAGTTTATGTATATAAACCAGTAGAGAGAGCCAAGGATTTTTATCTTGATTGAGGTTAGAGCATTTATGAATTATGTAACTGTCTCCTGATTGGCTAGTTACTCCAATGGGTGGGGCCTGCCATGGAGTGTGAAATATAGTGTTGGTGGCTGGGAGTCATCTTGGAACCAAAGCTGTGAGCCTAGCCTGAGAAGCATCGAGCCCTGGGGAAGCCTGTGAGCTGTGCACAACAGCTGAAAGACAGAATGGACTGACTTTTATGGACATGGGGCTTTTGCTGGCCCCAGAGGCATGAGCGAATTATGGGCGTGGTGCAGTCTGATAAGGCCAGGTCAGAGGGCTAGGCACTGGGCACTCATTCCTTTGTAAGTTAATAAATACACATAAAATATATTATATGGTTTGTTTGATCACGCAGGAGACCCAGAGAAAATTCGGGCCACAGTAACAGACATTATTAACGTGATTATACTTTTCAACAAAATCCAAAAACAAGCATTGTCTAGTGAGCACTATAACAGAGACATAGAAAAGCACATTTGTGTCTTTCAACAATATCAGGATTTATTGTATATATGTGCACAAGGTACATCAGTCTTAATGGCAGCAATTTGCAAGATAATTAGGCTTACCTTGGTAATCTGATGAATGCAGGTTGTTCTATTCCAATCTGGATTACAATATTAACTTTCATAAAATATAGCAGACAGCACACAGTAAATGCATCTATATATGTGTTTACATGTGGTCTACATAATAGACGCACACTAAAGAGGCTGCCAGGAGAGTCATGGGTGAACACAGAGAAACAGAGGTGAGTCTAGCTAGGAGGTTGAGTCTATCTAGGTGTAGGATCAGGTAAAGCGAGTATTACAGGCTCAGATCAAGACTGTTGAGAAGGTGGAAAGGCAAATAGCAACTGTATAAGACATTAACATTAGAGGCTCCATTTCAAAGTTAGAAGTGCCTGGGTAGTTTCTCTATCAAACACCATTTTCTGGTATGGAGATTGGAGTCTATAAATTCAGGACACAATACCAACTCAAATTTACAAAGCGTGTTACTAAGGGAGAAATGGATAAGTATGGGGGTAATTAAATGGGGTGGGGGAGGGAGGGTTATACAAGGAACCTTAAGGATAAAGGGAAAGAAGGAGCTCAAGAGAGATGGGACCATAGGAACTGGTATTATTGAGGAAGAAATGAGGAAAAAGGGGGCAGTTTAAATGGGGAAGCTATGGAGGAAGGGTTAGACAGAGAGAGAAGAAAGAAAAATAATGCCTAGCTAGTTTAAAAAAAGACTAGAGGGAATCATTTAGTCCAACAGCTTAAGGACATATTACACTTAAAATATCTCTGCATGAGTCCAAATGTATAGCTAAAGGCTACATAACAAGAAACAGTGCCAGACAGGAGAAACCTTCCTTTGAGCTGTTGGCTAGGGTGGTCCAAGGGACCCCAAAAATTATACAGGCTATGGCCACAGCCCTTGGTTGTCTCACAGAACTTGAAGGTAATACTGTACTGCTGAAGACAGAAAATACTTTGGACACAGGATTTGGAGCAATGGGCCTGGAACTGACCTGGAAGCCACTTCCCCTGAAGGCTAGCTCTCATAGCTTTGGAGAGCACTGTGAAGGTGACAAGCGAAAACATCAATTGGTTGTCCAACACCAGCTTCAAAACCAACTAACCACATCAGTGCTTTACAGAGCATAATGGTGCAGTATTGCCACTTTTATCTTGGGGGCAATCAACAGCTGCCTAATTGGAATAAAAGCCAACTCAATGGAAGTGTGGTACTGTAAACATAACCAAATACACATTGCTGGATATGTCATAGATCTTAGAGAAAAACCCCGAGTGTCACATACTTAGATTAATGTAATTTCTTACTACGTGCAAAACATATATCCTTGTGTTTACAAACATCCCAGTCACCACTCATCAAAGAAGCTTCTTTTGCACCAAATGGAGATTATTTCCGCATATACAGGCATAGTCTATGAAGCACCCAGGCTTAAGTGACGCATATGCAATGCAACCTCTGCACCTAAAGATCGTGGAATATAGAACAGCTGTAATAAAGATGACAGTAATGAATCTCTCAATTCTCATTAGTGAGGCTCCCTCATGCAACAGAGTGTCAAGAACACAAAAGACCACAAATGACCAAAGCATAGAGATTAAGAGTCTGTAGAATGCTAGCCCGTGGACAGGACTCCTATATTAAACTTCACCCACCCAGGGCTCAGGAAGCATTGTGGAAGAGGGGGTGGAAAGATTGTAAGAGCCAGGTAAGAGGTGCATGCCCATATGGAAATAGAGCCTTACAAGCTCCCTGAACCCTGCTCACGTGAATCTAAAGCAATGGTGTCAGTGTACACAAGGCCCAAGCAAGCTCAAGCAAACAAAACTCCAGCATAGAACAGGGGAACTGAACAGCAGACCCCAGTCTTAGTTGAAGAAATATTGCAGACTGATTATAGCTAGGTGAGGAAGACCTGATCTTAAAGCAAGGGACTCTCAATAAGCTGACTAGACCTCAGTAGATGAACTTGCACTGAGGATCATCTAGGAACACTAACTTGACACAGTAGGCCTTAAAACAAATGACAGAATTACAGTGGGGGGGCTATGAGAGGCCTTAAAACAAATGTCTGAATTACAGTGGGGGGGCTATGAGAGGCCTTAAAACAAATGTCTGAATTACAGTGGGGGGGGCTATGAGAGGCTGACATTGGGGACAGGGTTATAAAGGTGATTAAGATTGATTGAGATGTTATGTATAAAATACACAAAATTTCAATAAAAGCAAATTTTTAAAAAAGGCAAATTTGTCAAAAATACAAGTTTTATTGAAGGATTTGGTGTAAAATATGAGGGATAAGTCAGGTCTTATCATTGCTGTTGGAAAAACAGCTTTTTGTGAATATAATAATGGCACTAATGAAGAGACTGCTGCAATAAAATTTCAAGAAAATATTAATGAACTCCAAGTATTAGCACATGACTGTGGACCCTGTATGTTACAGTACATTTTCTATATTTTCTGAAAACAAGATTACTGAAGAAATTAAGTAATAGTTATAAGAAAGTGCAACATTATGCAGCCCAGAAAAATTTTGAGCTATGACCTTTCTGTCTCAGCTTCCAAAGTTGTGGGATTATATATATGCACTGTCCAGTCCCATACATTAATGATTTACAATGTCATACAGTCACATCTAAACATTTTGGATAATTTCAAACTATAATTTGTTCAAATAAAAAAATCTCGGTCTGGAGAGATGGCTCAGTGTTTAAGAGCATTGACTGCTCTTGCAGAGGACCCAAGTTCGATTCCCAGAACCCACATGACAGCTATGAATCTTCCTTAACTCCAGTTCTAGGGGACCTCTGCAGCATTGCATTACATGGGTGCACTCACATACATGCAGGCAATACACTCATATGCATAAAATAAAAATAATAAATAAATTTTTAAAAACCTCTTTTTAACAAATCTACCCAGTGTGAGATAACACCATTGAAAAATGTTTCTTTTATTTGATTCTTTGATTCTAAAAACTTGAATTTTCAAATAATGTTAATAGTGATAAAGTACTTTGAAAAGATTCCCAATTAAGGAATGCAAAATAGTCTTCTTTACCTTCTTAATTTCTCCTCTTGTGTTTTACATACATTCTTTTCACTATGTTGGCTTTTGTTTTTTTAATTTTTTATTTATAATTTGTATTTTACATGTATGAATGTAAAGTCTGCATGTCAGTGGGTGTACCTGAGTTGTGCAATGCTAATGGAAGCCAGAAGAGGGAGTGAGATCTCCTAACTGGAATTACAGACAGTTGTTAGCCACAATGTGGATCTTGGGAATCGAACCCTGCCTTTATGAATGTCAGTGCTTTTAACCACTGAACCATCTCAACTGTTTTAGAATTAAAAGAGTTAATTTAAATATTTTTTATCATTTTTGAAGTGTTGGCAATTGAATGCAGTGTTGTGTGCATTCTAAGCTCGTGCTCTGCTACTGACTGAGCTGCATCCCCAGACTACACATAAGAATATTACATTTTTAAGTTCTAATGTAGAAATAACAGGTTCATCCTACTAAAAAAAAGTTTATTTTTATTTCTTTTGAAAATTACAATGAATGGTGAATCCAAGTTGTGAATGATTCAAAGTACACACATCTTGTTTATAGCAAGAATCTAACAGGAGAGTTGGCCCTTTGTGTAGTGGATGGGTCACTTTACCATGGAAGATACTTCAAGTCTAGAGATGTGGATACCTGTTTGGGGAGTGTATCTGACTAGGAGTCAAGTAAACATTCTCATAACTAAAGCCTCTGAGTAAAAGTCAGTACCATGGCATGAATTCACAAGTATGTAAAACATTTGGCCTTTAGCAGGTTAATAAACCAGATTTTGTGCCTAGTTAAAACCTGAATTAAAAATAAAAAGAGGTGTGAATTGTGGGGGGGGTATCTAAATACCATCAAATTATAGTGTATGAAAATTACAAAAATTCAATTAAAGTTAAAAAATAATAACCATTGAGGTCTTTCATCCATTAGGAGTTGACTTTAGTGCAGGATGAAATATGAGTCTGATTCCATTCTTCTGTAAGTGGAGATCCAGATTTGCCAAACCATTTGTTGAAGACACTGTTTTTCCTCCAGTTTAAGTTCTTGGAACCTTTGCCATTTATCAGGTGGCTGAAATGCATGGATTCATGTATGGGTCTTTTCTTATGTTCCATTGATCTAAGTGTCTGTTTTTCTGCTAGTACCATGATTTTTATGACTATAGGTCTGTAACAGAGTTTGATATCAGATATGATGGTACCCTCAGCATTGCTCTTTTTCTTCAAGGGTGCTTTGACTATCAAGGGTCTTTTGTAATTCCATATGAATTTTAGGATTTTTCTTCTAATTCTGTGAATAATGTCATGGGGATTTTGACTGACACTGCGTTGTAGAGATCATTAATGTCTGTGTTTAGGTTTCTTCCTAGATATATATTTTTGAGTCTATTGTGAATGGGAGGGTCTGCATGAATGTTTTTTTTTTTTTCCAATTGCTCGTTATTGGTATATAGAAAGTCTACTGAATTTTGTAGATTGATTTTTGACCTGCCACCTTACTGAAAGTGTTGAATCATTTCTAGAAATTTGCTGGTGGAAATTTTTGGATCTTTGACACATAATATCATATCATCTGCAAATAGGGATAATTTAATCTTGATCTCTTCTTGTCCAATTAGTACCTTTTAAATTTCTTTTGTCTTTCAGTTCTAGCAAGAGTTTCAAGCACTATATTGAAAAGTAGTGGAGATACTGAACAACCTTGTTTTCTTCCTGAATTTAACAGGAAGTCTTTCAGTTTTTCTTACTCAGAATGAAAGTAACTGTGCATTTGTTGTATATGGCTTTAAGTATGTTGAACTTGAAACAAGTGGGACCTCATTAAACTTAAAACTTTCTTTACAGCAGAAGAAACAACCAAGAAAGTGGAAACTCACAGAGAGGGAAAAAAATTCTTCACCAGTGGTACATCCGACAGGGCATTAGTATCCTAAATATACAAAGAACTCAATAAGCAAAGAATCAAAAAGAACAACTAATGACAACAACTAAAAGATGGCCTAAACACCTGAACAGAGAGTTCTCATAAGAAGAAATCCAAATTACTAGGAAACAGATTAAAAATTTTTCAGCATCCTTACTAATTAGGGAAATGCAAATCAAAACTTCTTTAAGATTTTATCTTACACCAGCCATACTGGCTAAGATCAAGAGAACAAATGATACCAAATGCTGGTGAGGATATGGGAAAGGGTAATACTCACTCACTACTGGTGGGAGTGTAAACCTGTGCATCAATATGGAGAAATTGAAAAAACTGAAAATGAAGCTACTGTATAATCTGGTTATACCAGTCCTCTAGTTATACCAAAAGGACCTTTCTGATTGTGCATACTTGCACATCCATTTTTGTTACTGCTCTTTTCACAAGAGCTAAGAAATGGAAACTACCTAATTATCACTCAACTAATGAATGGATATTGAAAATATAGTACAACTACACAATGGAGTTCTACTCAGCAACAAAGAAAGACAAAAACCATGAAAGTTTTAGGTAAATGGATATAACTAGAAACTATTATACTAAGTGAAGTAACACACTCTCAGAAAAACAAGTGATGTATGATCTCTCCCATATTTTGATGTTAGCACAAATCCTTATATATGAGTATAAAACTTGATGTAACCACAAAAGTCAGGAAAATGGTAAAAGGAAGGAAGGGGCTAGAGGGAAACAGACATTACAAAGGGAGAATTGGGGAAATTTCAGGTATTCAACTGGGAAGGGAGTAAGGAAGTATATACAAAGAACTATGGTGGTAAAGTGGAGAAGGAGTTCAAGAGAGGGTGGGTAAAAGGAGATATTGATTATCAAGGGGGAAATAGGTATACTATAATTGGGAAGGGAGGCGAGAGAGGGAGAGAGAGAGAGAGAGAGAGAGAGAGAGAGAGAGAGAAAGAGAGAAGAGAGAGAGAGAAAGAGAATAAATGAAGCTTAAGGGACATAAAACACCAGTGGGAAATATATTAACCAAACCCACTTCCTGAAAAATACACATACAATATCTGAATATTAATACATGTTGATGCTTGAAGGTTATATAACAAGGAACACAGTGGCAGGCAGGAAAAATCTTCCTTTGAGTGGTTGGTCAGGGTAATTTGAGAGACTCCTAAAATAACATAAGCTATTGTTACAGCCCTTTATTACCTCCCAGAACTTGAAGGTAAGGTCCTATTGCTGAAGACAGTATGTACTTCAGACTCAGGATTTGGAGCAGTGGTGCTACACTAGAACTGACATCAAAGTCTCCTCCCTGAAGACTATCTCTCATAGTTCTAGAGAATACTATGGAAGCTGTTAAAGGAGAAAATAATTTAATGGTCTAACCCTAATTTTAAAGCCAAATAACCACATTAATGATCAACACAACAGAGTATCATTGTACAGTAGTGGCACTTTTATCTTGGGGGTAATCAACAGCTTTCTAATTTGATATAAAGTCCTGTCACTGGGAAGGAACTCATGTGTGGTACTGTAAACATAGCCAAATACACATGACTGGAAAGATCCTAGATCCTAGGATGTAATTTCTTATTTTATGCTAAACATGAATCCTTATATTTACAGACAAGTATACCATTCAAAGTATACTCATCAAAGAAGCTTCTTTTCGCAACAGATGGAGACTATTACAGATGCCCATTCCAATGTGACACATTTACAATGGTGCCTCTATACCTAAGACTCATGAAACACAGTGGAACAGGGAGCACTGAGGCTATGACTGCATCTCTCAACTCTCACCAGCAAAACATCCTCATGTAACAGAGTATGATGCACACAGAAGGCCCCAACTGGACAATGTGGTGAGAAAAAGAGACTGCAGAATGTGTGTCCCTGAATAGGACTTCTGTGTTAAACCTCACTCACGCATGGTTTAGGAACTATAGTAGAAGAGGAGGTAGAAAAATTGTAATAGACATGGTTGTGCATGATAATAAGGAAACAGAGTCTTCCAGGTCCCTGGAATTTGCTTATATGAACTTAAAGAAAAAGGGTCAGCATGCACAAGACCCTTGGATACTCAAACAAACATATATTCAGCATAAAATTGGGGACATGGGCACCAAGGCCCAACCTATTGGAAGCAGATAATTGCTGGAGGACGGAATTGATCTTCTTTAAGGGAGAGATTCTAGATAGAATGACTAGACTCCAGTGCATAAACTAGCACTGAGGGACATCTGGGTATACCAGCTTTTATCAATAGACTTTAAGTTTTGTGACAGAATACATGCAATCTGATGGGGGGACTATGGTGGGTACAGATGGAGGAGGGGTATTACAGTGATTAAGATGTTTTGTATGAAATGGGTAAAAATTCAATAAAATACATGTTGAAAAAAATCATTGATAAAATAAAAATATGTGCAAAGTGGGGAGTGTCATGTTCATAAAATTTAGGTAACCTGACAAGATATAACTCAGCAGATATAAATATTCATTTTCTTATATAACTTTTAATGTAGATTACAGTGAAAGGACATTTTTGAGCTCCTTCACCTCCACTGCAGATGTGAGCCACCTTATTATGCTACTCTGTGTGTATTAGATATCTCTGACTATAACAGCATAACTGAGGCAATTATTTTACAAAAGAACTGAGTTAACTTACTTATCGTTCTGGAATTTCATTTCCAAATATGAGGTCCTCATGATTTTGTGCCTCTATAAATAGAATACATCACATTGGATGTCCAGAGCTTGGAAAATTGTGCACTTTCAGGAAAAAGGAAGCAATGAATAAAAATGGATGTTTTCCCTCATTCGTTTCAAGGACACACTCCCAAAGAATGTCTTCTCAAGACTATTACTTCGAAACTTTACACAACTTGCCTTTCCTTCTATTAATGTAACCATGTGGACCATTCTTTTACATACAGACTTGTCATGGACATACACCCAAGTCACAATGTTTGGTAATTTTTTTCAGATTGTTCATTCCCTGTCCATTTATTCTGTTCACATTATATTTGAAATAAAAAAATTAAGTTGGATGAAAATATTACAGATTATAAAAAGTTTATACTGCTCTGGGACTGTGTTAGCTAATAATCTTGAAAATGTTAGCTAATTTGTTGGCATTAGTTGCCTCTGTTTACCTTTTTATCATCTATATTTTTCCCTAAGACCTCATCAGCCTTCAAAATTCTTCAATTCTTCATTACATGTATGGTATCCTTTTCCTCAAAAAAAATGAAATTTTAAATAGTAATAAAATACCTCAGCTATACCATAGAAGCTAAAAGTTGAACAAAAGTGTAAGGCTAATCTCTGACATGAAGGAAAAAAGATGTCATGAATGAGGGAGGTTTGCAACAGTGAAAGAAAAACAATTAAAATATATTCAGTTACTCTATAATATAATCATGTATATAATGCAAAACAATCAGATAATGGTAATTTCTGTAATACTTTGTTTTACACAGTTTTTTGTTGTTCTTTCTTTTGTGTTCATCACATCATTTACTTCACTTTAGTTAAAGTGGCAAAGGAAAGGTTTATGTTGCGTGAGCTGTCCAGAATGGGCAGCATTCTGAAGGCCAGTCATTTCAATAATAAAGGACAGAGTGCAGTGACAAAGAGGTTCATTTCATCACTTTGATGTGAGTGGGTCTCAGGCAGTGCTCATTATGAGAAAATGTGTTGAAACATTTTGGTTTCACTGAGTAAAAAAAGCAGTATAAACATATATGCTTACTGGCAAAACTATGATGGGGATTTTCTTTTAAACAATTTCCAAACTGGCAAGTCTTAAAAAGCTTAGAGAAAAATTGTGTGTGTGTGTGTGTGTGTGTGTGTGTGTGTGTGTGTGTGTGTGTATCTTTATTGGAGTATGATTCATCTGGTTTTTATTTCTGAGTTTGAAAGTGTTTCTGTGCTCTCTCTCTCCCTCTCTCTCTCTCTCTCCCCTTATGATGTAAAATTATAAATTATTTAAACTTCTTGTGCTAGATCTCTAGTAGCTTATCTTTGTGGATGGAAGTTTCTTCAGCAGGCTTTGCTCATTTTATAATGATCTTCCTTAAGCCTAGAAGTCAGGAGTATATCTTACATTTGAGAAGAAAGTTGAAAATGATCATTTTTCTCTTATTTCAAGCTCCTTGGTCTGTAGTAGAATAAATTATTTACTTATATAAGCACATGCAATATTTCTAAGAAAATATTATACAAAGACAGATTATCCTTGCAAAGTTAAGAAAATGTATTAATTATACAAACTGATGAAAATAAAAATAATTCTTGATACAAATATGCAATTTAAAAAGAAAAGCCTATTTTGTACCTGTTGAATATTATAAATTTAAAAGCTATAATTGACATAAAGTTCTGTCAAAAAGTGTTCAACATCGTTAGTAATTAGGGAAATGCAAATTAAAACCACCCTAGGGTATCATCTTATTCCAATCAGACTGGCTAGGATCAAGAGAACAAATGATACCAAATGCTGATGAGGATGTGGAGAAGAAGGAATGCTCATTCACTGCTGGTGGAACTGCAAACTTGTGCAGCCTCTATGGAAAACAGTGTGGAGAACCCTTAAATAACTAAAACTGAACCTACCATAAGACCTGGTTATACCACTCCTTGGCATATACCCAAAGGACTCATCCTATTGTAGAGACAATTGTACAACCGTGTTTGCTGCTGTTCTTTTCACAATAGGTAAGAGATGAAAGCAACCTAAGTGTCCCTCAACTGATGAGTGGTTAACCAAAATGTGGTTTATTTACACAATGAAATTCTATTCAGCAGTAAAGAAAGATGAAATAATGAAATTTGCAGGTAAATGGATGGATCTAGAAACTTTATACTAAATGAAGTAACACAAACTCAGAAAAACAAATGACATATGTTGTCCCTCATATGTGGCTCCTAGCACCAAATCCTTTTAAATTCCAGGTCCTTTTCATAAGATGCTATACAGCATTCCCTTCTGCACAAAATAACTACCATCATCATGATTTCAGCTGAGCCTGATCGCTAAACATAGTCACAATTGGGCTTGCTGACAGTTGTGCTCATTCATTAAAGGAGTGCCAAGCAGGGTCACTGGACCCTCACCTGAGTATCCAGCCACTCTTCCTAGCCAAATAGTCCAGCCTTGGAAAACGAAGGAAAAATGAAAAAGAACCCAATAGAGGGATGCTTTGGGAGCCCTTGTCAAGAAACCCCAATGGACTTTCATATGAACATTTGAAATTGCCCTGTTCCTTTTTCTAGTTCCCAGTGTAGAACTTGTAATGCTAATTATTCTTGTCTTTACTTCTTCTTCACATCTCCCATTCATGATTCAAGGAATTACTTCTTCCCTTAAAGACAAGAGTTATGCAGTTTGGGAGTCTTTTAGATGGACCCACTGAAGGGGTACCTCAGTTGCCTCACCCCCCTGTTCAGCATGGAAGAAGCCAGAGTGGTCTGCATCCCTATTCCCTATTGGCAATTTGGGTAACCCCTTTAGAGGATGGTGTGATAAGAATAGGAGGTAAGAATTGGATAGGCAGTTAGGGTAAAAACCCCAAAGAAATTTAGCCAGTTTCTTGGCTAAAAGTCAAATTGTCCTTGGGTCTGTTAGCAACATACTCTTTTCCAAAGGCCCAAAACATCAGAAGTATTTGGGATCTTGTATCTAATCCTTAAAGTATTTTAGGGTTATCTTTTCAGAGGGGGGAATTCTGGAGGGGAGGGAGTAGGCATGGATTTGATCAAGACACCCTATATGCATGTATGAAATTATCAAAGTTTTTGTAAAATTTTTAAAAAATAATAAAAAAAGTTAAAATTGGCCATTGATAAAAGCATAATAATTTAACATAATGAATGTTTTTCAGTAAATAAATGCCAAGTGATGAACTGGCAGACATAAAATAGAACTGATTTTTTTCTAATAGTAAATTTTGAAGTCATTAAATTACAAAAATATATAAAAGCAAAACATTTATTTTATCCATGTGATTTCACTATCACATAATTTGATGAAAATTTTAATCTGTGATATTGTTACTTTCACATTTTCATGTTCCAAATAGACCAGTGGAACACAGGGTATTGACATCCTTCACATACATTGGTCTCTGATGTCTTGTGAGGCTTATATAATTTACTGCTTAATCATGCCTACTGCTAGTTGAGATGTGACTGGCCTGTATAAATGGCAGCAATCCTTCAGAAAATTACACCCTTGACATATGTAAAGCTTATATACAGTGGACTAAAATTTGACCTGTACTACGATCCCCAAATCCCTTTATGCTTAAAAAGTTCCATGGGATAAAGGAATGGATAGAGTTCCCCCATTTTCACAGAACCCCTTCGTGACAATATTCTCACTACAGCATTCCACATTTAAGCACAGCATAGCGGAATATATATAAAAACATATATACATACTTTAGAAGACCTGCCACTAATGGCAGTGGTCTTCTCAACTGCATATATTATGCATAAATTCTCTCTTATTTTTTGTGTAACCTTATATTCAATCGAATAATTTGAAGTACATGTTGTAATACCAAGGTTTGAAAAAAGAGTCAATTAATTAAAAATTGGTGAGTAGATGATAATTGAAAACTTCACGATGTAGGTGAGACCATTGTTTGACCATTAAATATCTTAATCTGAGAATTAGCATGTGATGTGGAAAAATTAACCTTAAATAATCTGTATATTATAAGCTAAAACTATACAATCAATAAGAAGACAAATATTTTCTAGCATTTAGATTATGCTGTCAGTGCCAAATGCTGTTAAATTACAACAAAAACCAACTTATTTAATTTTATCAGTACTATGCTGAGAATCAACTCTGATTCTCTATTTCACATAAGTTAATGAAGATATACAAATGAATCATTTGTTGCAATTCATGCTTTAAAATTATTTTAAAATTTTAGACATTATTCTAGAATGGAAAGCCATGGGTAGATCTGAGCAGTAGGGCAATGTGAACTGACATAATATATAAGGATGGCTCACTGAGTAAAGGTACTTAGTGTTAAGCCAGAGGATGTGCTTCTCACCACTGGAACCCACATGGTTAGCAGGGATAACTGACTCCTATAATTGTCTTCTGATCCCCACATGTGTCATGGCACCTGTGCACCAAAATTTCTAACATACCTGTAAACCAAATAAATAAATATAAAAATATTATATAGAGGTTGGCTTAAGAAAATCGATTAGCAAGATGGCAGTTGGATGCTGGAGCAATGTTAGAATAAAGGAGATCCACTTTACTGGCCCAAAATTGAAAGATTACTGGAATTTGTATTATAGGTCAAGCAATGACTATAATGATAAATTCATAATCTTAATATGTATGTGCATATATTTGAATGAAAATATTCTTCTGTCCAATTGAAATTTCCTCTCATCAATGGACAAATATAATACTAATATAGAAGGGAAGGGGAAGGAGTAAATTTTTTATTATTATATCTTACTTAATATTAGCAGATACTGAATATACTTTTCATGCACGACGCATAGGATGGGATGATGAGCTGGAGTGTATGAAAGGAACTGAGGCATCAAACATGATTGCATTTCATTTAAGGGGTGCAAGGACAGTGTTCTTTCCTGAGATGATCTAGAATTTGCTAACCTGTCATAAAAATGGCATCATAAGAACCATTCACTGTATTTTGCCTACTAGAAGAAACCACTTAAAACATGTTAATCCATCATACATTTTCTCAAAGATAGGATATATATATATATATATCCACAAATGAAGGAGGAGAGCACATTTCTTTGATTTAGCTGCACCCTGAATAATCAGTGTGGAATAAATACATATGAATCATTTCTTAATAATTTAACACATCTGAAAACTCTAAGGATTATTGGCTATCATTAGGAGAGAATTCCACCAAGGGAAACAGGAAATTTTCCATCAAAATAAAAGTTATGGGTGCCAAGTGGTATGCTAAGTTCCTTGTGTCAGCAGATGAGAATAGGTGCTAGCCAAGAAAAAGGCATTTCAGAATGAATAGTGGGGAAGGAAGGAAGGTGATAGATGTTGTGTACTACTCCATGTTGATAATGACTCATTTAATTCCTGCCTTGTGAATTTTCTTATAATTCATGATTAACTAAAATCTTGACAAAAATATCTATTTAAATGAATAAATTTAATGGATTTTGAAATAAGATAATTTGGAAATTAGCAAATTTCGTGTTTTAAGGCATGTACTTTATGTGATTTTGTTATATTAATTCTCACTGACCTATGTTGAACCAGCATGTATTTGACAAATACATAAGAAATATTTAAAAGTTTTAGTTGGGAAGAAAAGAAAAGTCAAATCTTGCCTGATGACACAAATGAAAATTACTGAGTGATAATGGAAGATACACTGTTTTCTGGATGGAATGTTGCTATGATTACAAGGCTCAAACACCATGTAGATTTGACAGTATCTTTAGGGAATAAGGGATAATAGAACAGTTTTGAATAAGAACATTGTACTTCATTTGATGTGTATCAACTCATTAGTTTGAATATGTAGAATAGAATGGATTGACTGAAGAGTGGCTGGAGAAGTATTTACATCAGTTATCTTGATTATAGCTCTAGCAATGGCTTGGAATCATGATTTCTACAAATTGAAAGAAGGAAACTTTCATAAATATTCTAATGTATACTTTAATTTAACTAATTGCCTGAAAGTAAAAAAGAAGATTAATATTTCAAGGGAAATATAGGAAAATCTTCTTTGTAGAATGTCGGGACTGCCTGAGTGCAGCCACACCCTGGGCCTATTAGTTCCAGAGCACTTCCGCAGCCTGACCTAGAGTCAGCCCACCTGTCCGGTCACCTTCGATCCTAGCCAAGATGGCGCCCGGCACAGGTCAAGGGGGAGGGATGGGGAAAATCATCCCCAACATAGGATTGGCTCCACCTGGCCCTGCCTCATTCCTGACATACAGAGATAGTGGCCCCTCAGCCCATAGGTCTGAGACAGCAAAAGCAGCTGTCACTCCTGGCTCAAACTTCCTGCTGTGAGACTTTGCCTTTAAATACCTGTGCCTGCTGCAATAAAGCGTGTTCCTGCTCTGACTCAGCACCCAGCTCTGTGTGTTCTTATGAGCTGTGCACTCACCATCCTGCTCAGCCCCGAGGGGAGAAACGGATTATCGGCTGGCTCCGAGGATCTCTCTTTTTCCCTCCCCACGTGTCGGAACCCGACATCTGGTGACCCCAACGTGATTCTTCACTAATTCTCCGCTGACGGGCCAATCGGTCTGCGGGTGAGTGACCCCCATAAGATATGGGGAAGGCCAATTTTAAGTTAGATTCTTCTCTTGAGGCATTAAGGCTGCTGCTTGAGAGTCAGGGCCTCAGTCTGTCAGAGCAACAAGCAACCCAGGCCTGGGATTACATTAATGAGACAGCACCCTGGGTTGCCACTAGCAATCTCTTTGACTGGGAGACCTGGGACAGGGCAGAGAGACTCGTGTTAAGGTCCCAGATAGGTCCCAGATAGAGAAGGGTAAGATCCCACCCCTGGGAGTTCTCCCCATGATCTCAGCCCTCAAGGGCTGTTTCCCTCCTCGGCCCCCCATAAGAGGGGGGGCTGCTCTGAGTTTCCTAAGTTAGTTACCCCCCGTCCTGATAAGGAAGCCACACAAAAAAGGAGGACCCACCAAAGGCCATGCAGAGGAAGGAGAGCCCACTGACCTCTCAGGGAAACCTTTATCCCTCCTTAGATATCTTTGAGGTGGCCCCCAGCCCTTTAAACCCCCTGTTAAAAATGAGATGGAGGATAGCCAAAATTCCCCCCTAGGGGCAATGGCACCACCTGATTATGGTAGTGAGGGAAAGTACCCCTTCGAGAAACCCCAATTATATCCCATCAATGTTAACCTGGGGGGGGGCACTGCCCAGCTATCTTGTATCCCTGGGAGGCCTCAGACCTTAAGGAATTAAAGAAAGCCATCACAGAAGATGGCCCCAGGTCCCCTTGTGTAGAGACTTTGTTGCAAGGCTTGGTTTACCAGCCATGCACTGCCCGGGACTGGACGGATCTTGCTAGAGCTGTCCTTCCTAGCCCTCTCTTTATTAAATGGTCAGCTTTATATAAAGAGGAATGTAGACAGCAGGCAGAGACTAACCGGGCTGCCAATCCTCCAGTACCCATTACTTTCAGCATGCTGACAGGAAGTACTAATGACTATGCCACGGGGGGTCCAGCAGGCCGCCATTCCGCCTCCATATCCTGACCAAGTTAGGGCTCTAGGCCTGCTGGCATGGTGAAAGCTAGACTCTGGTCCCACAGAGCCTGCAGTTTGTGGGATATACCAAAAGGTGGGGGAGCCCCTTCATGAGTTTGTGGATAGAGTTGAGAAGAGCCTTAAGAGATAGTTTCCCCCTGGGCCGCTGCAGGACCAGTTTGATAAGATGCTCATATAGGACGGCATGGATGCGGATCACCGCATTGCATGTGCTGGGCTTAAGGACTGCTCCATCAGCCGATGGATAGTTGCCTCTAAAGATGTGGGGACAAAGGCGGGGCAGACCCAGGCCATGTCAGCCCTCCTCCAGGCCCAGA
>NW_008349989.1:2796367-2803998 GCF_000622305.1 Nannospalax galili
AATATATGGGGAGAGTCTTTAAACTCCTCGAGGGGCAGCCCCCAGCCCCGTTAAACAAGGGGAAGAATCATGTGCAAGCCCACTGGACAGTTCCTCTCATCCCTGGGCTGAGGCCCAAGATGACTTTAACCATTGGGAGTAAAACCTTTAAATTTCTCATTGATACTGGTGCGGATCGCATAGTAATTAGAAAAGAAGAAATTCCGCATTCCTGGCAGCTGGTGCCTGGCCCATCCTACTGGGCGTCTGCGGACAATCCACATCTTGGTAAACAGCCACATGGCTGCCCTGGATTGATCCCATTGGAAGTTATGGAGAGGTGCGCCCTCTTGTGGTCTCTGGCTTAACTGCCAAACTTTTAGGACAGGACATCTTGGGAGAAGCTGAGGCCTTTATTACCACTGACCATAAAGCCTCCTACAATGACCTCCACAACACTGAGGAATTCAAACAATTTGGGGATGAGAGGGCCGCTCATTCTAATTACAGGGACTATCCCTACTTTGAACATCTTAGAAACAGACACCCCCAGGTGCACACCCAATCCTAAGGGCCACTGCTCAGCCTCCGTCATTCCCAATTACTTGGCTACTTGGATCTCAGGAAACCCTGCATGGGTTGAGCAGTGGCCTCTACCCTCTAACAAACTATAACAACTCCATCAGTTAGTTCAGGGCCAATTAGATCTTGGCCATATTAAACCTTCTACTAGCCCTTGGAACTCACCTGTTTTTGTTATAAGAAAAAGCAATGGGACCTAGAGACTCCTCCAGGACTTGAGGGAGATCAATAAAAGGATGGCCCCTATGGGCACCCCCCAGAGGGGAATGCCCTGGATTCCCAATATCCCTGCCTACAGAAAAATTTGCCTTCTCAGTGCCCTCATTAAACTTCAGAGGGCCAGACTTGAGGTTTGAATGGTTCGTTTTGCCACAGGGCATGGCTAACAGCCCTGCCATTTGTCAGTATTATTTGAGCCATATCTTTGCCTCTATGATCAAGAGGCCAGATGTTCTATTTTATATTTATATGAATGATATAATCTTGGGGAGTCTGGATCCCAATGAACTTCATGGCCTAATTTCTGAATGTATAGCTCTATTACAGGACCATAATTTCAACGTGGCCCTGGACAAAATCCAAACTGTCCCACCACTAAAGATATTGGGAGCCTCTCTCTCACTTGATATGTGTCACCTAGCAAGCCACAGCTTACCACTCAGGATACCTTCAACCTCCCTCAGCTTCAAAAGCTACTTGCAGAGATCTATTGGCTTAGACCTTGGATTCCTATATCTACTGAGGAATTAATTCCCTTGTTTGACCTCTTGCGAGACCTTGACTTAACCTCCAGGGTAAAGTTACAACCCCAGTGCCTACAAATTCTGGCTAAAATCCAACAGTCCATAAATGAGGCCACCCTAAAGAGATTTGATCCTAATGCCCCCGTGTCTCTTTATCTTTTCATTGGAAGTACACTGTGTACCGCCCTCTTGGCACAAGAGGGCGAGCCATTACAATGGATCCATTTGTCCATGGGTGGAACTCCTCGAGTTTATTCCATAGTCAACCAAATTGCTGATTTTATCCATGGGTGGAACTCCTCGAGTTTATTCCATAGTCAACCAAATTGCTGATTGCATTATCAAGGGAAGGGACACAGCAGTCCGGTTGTTTGGCATTGAGCCCCATACCATTATTACCCCCTATAGAATGACAGATTTTACATGGCTTCCAAGAAACAATGAGAGAATCGCGCTGGCTCTGGAGAGATTTTTTGGCAAAATTGACTGCCACTATGGCCCCTATAAGCGGATGAGCTCCTTCTCGCAACTGGAGTGGGAGCCCCCTAGACTTTTTCTTTCTCAACCCAATCCTGAATTCCTAACTGTGTTTACTGATGGAGGGCGTCTAGGAGCTTCCCTGGTCATTTATCCTCCCCTAAAGCAGGGACAACCTCCTGTACCCATTAAATCAGTCTCCCGCCAGGTTGAGAGATCGCCACAATTTAAAGAACTCTTTGCTGTTGTCATGGCGTTAGACTCCATATCTGAGCCTTTCAACCTATTCTCAGACAGCCTATATGTGGTTAATTTACTGCCCCACCCAGTGGAGGCTCACATTAGGTTGGACTCCAATCCTATATCCCCTGTAATGATTCAAGCCCGCACTCTACTTAAACTCAGATTAAATCCAATATACCTCCAACATCTTAGAGGCCATCAAAATATGCCAGGATTCTTCTCAGAGGGAAGTAAAATAGCTGATCAACTGGCCTCTTCTTGCCAGGGCTACACAATCTCTGAAGCTACCCAATTTCACCAATTAACATATGTCAACTGGAGGGGACTTAGACAAAAATTTCCTCAGGCCCACCTGTCTGGTCACTTTCGATTCTTGCCAAGATGGCGCCCGGCACAGGTCAAGGGGGAGGGATGGGGAAACTCATCACTCACATAGGATCTGCTCCACCTGGCCCTGCCTCATTCCTGGCGTACAGAGGGAATGGCCCCTCAGCCCATAGGTCCGCGACACCAAAAGCAACTGTCACTCACTGCTCAAACTTCCCGCTGTGAGACTTTGCCTTTAAATATCTGTGCCTGCTGCAGTAAAGCGTGTTCCTGCTCTGACTCAGCACCCAGCTCTGTGTGTTCCTTTTGAGCTGTGCACTCACCATCCTGCTCAGCCCCGAGGGGAGAAACGGATTATCGGCTGGCTCCGAGGATCTCTCTTTTTCCCTCCCTACATGTCGTGACCCGACAGTAGAACTGTAATAATATTCTAGAAACAGGAGCAAACAGTTGGAAAAATAGGCTTGCCTAGAAAATTTGTGCATATTTTTGCAATTTTTGGACACAATTTTTCATAAAACCTGTCTTAGAAAATCAAAATTAGAATTTGGAAAGAATTTTAAATTATATCTTAAAAGAAAAAGCTGATATTCTAGTTACTTTCTATTGCTCTGTGATGAAACACTGTTCAAAAGCAACTTTGGGGAAGAAAGGGTTTATTTGATTTATATGGCATGATCACAATCTATCAGTGAAGGGAGCCAAGGCAGGAACTCAAACAGTGCAGGAACCTGGTGGCAGGAGTTGGAGCAGAGACCATGGAGGAATCCTGTTACTGCCTTGTTCCACTGGTCTGTACTCAGAAGGCTTTTGTATAAAACCTAGAACCATGTGTCCCTTAGTAGCACCACCTACAGTGGGCTCGGCTATTCCACATCACTCAACAATTAAGAACATGTCTTGACTGTTGAGTTATGTGGGAGAGCCCAACTTACTGTGGGCTGTGCCACAAATGGGCAGGTTGTCCTAGGTAGTATAAGAAATCAGGCTGAGCACAGGTCAGTGGAGCAAGCCAGTAAGCAGGATTCCACCATGGGCTCTCCTTAACTTTCTGCTTCCAACTTCTTGTGCTATTTGAGTTGCTATTTTTGCTTCTCTAACTAATGGACTGTGACTGTGTCCTGTAAGGCAAATAAACCCTTTAATCTCCAAGATGGTTTTTGTCAGTGTTTCATTACAGCAGTAAAAAGCAAACTAGGAAAGACATTGGTACCAGGCATGTGCAGAATTGCTGTGACAGTCCTCACCATTGTTTACTTTGGAGAGGATTGTGGAAGCATTTGGAATATTGAGCTGGGAAAATCCTTGAGCCTTAGAGCTGAATAAGAAGTCCTGTGGGAGCTTGGGAAGTAGGAGTGCTGAGAGAACTGAATTGTAAGTGATGGAAGCCTGACTTCTCAGGTTTCAGAGGGAAGTGTAAGAATCTGTCAAGGACTTCTAACATGACTGGTTATGTGATATTTTGAACTGATTTCATGGTTTCTGGTCAGCTGGGGCTGATGAATTGCTTGTGATTAACAAGAAATCAGAACCACTGGAGTGAAGCAATTACTTTACTGGGACAATTGATGCTGGTGAGCTGGGAATGAAATCAGCTCTAAGACCATGATCAAGGCCAATCTAGGAAATATTTTCTTTTGGTCAGCAGAAAGAAGCTTTGGTCTAGAAGGTGACAAGGTAGCTTCTCCAGCTGGAATGAGAAATTGGTTATGTGTGTTAGTTCCCTATGTGGTACTGATTTGGCACAATAAAAATTGCATAATTTAAGGGATCATGGAGATAATCTGAGGCTTGGTATCCTTAGAGGTCAGGAGATGCCATTGCTGGATATTAAGCCTCAGTTACAGAGAAGAGAGAAGACTCTAGCATATTGGAAAATTGAGCACCTTGGACAAAGATGTGTGAGCCTTTGAGACAAGCTGTGTGTACTGTGGATGACAGAACCAGAGAAGTGGAACTCCTCAAGATCTCTGGAGCCCAGAAGGTTTTGAATGAATCTCAGATGTCAGATAGCTACATTTGTAGACTTTGATTTTGCTTAAGTGTGCCTAATTATTTCCTTTTGAAATGGTATGCAAGTTATTTTCTTATTTTACAGGAGCCTACAGTTGAGAGGTTGGATTTTTAGTTAACTTTGAAGGTTTTTTAAATTTTAATAACTGTGAGACTTTTATAGTTGCACTCTTTTATATTGTGATAATAATATTAACAACATATCTTGGGGGCAAGAAATGGAAAAGTTTTGATTTAATAGTGAGGTGCTTTGGTATCAAGTTGAAGGGGTGTCAATAGTATTAGATAGTTTCAGTTGTCAACTTTACACACCCAGATAGAGGAAATCTCAGTTGAGGAATTTCACTATTGGATCGGCCTGTGGTCATGTCTATCAGACATGATCCCCAGACCCAGAACACACTGGAGCTAACCCTCCCATTACTAAATCAAACTGCCCCTCAGTTAGCTGAGGATTGTTGGCTCTGTCTGAGTGTCAGGCCCCCCCGACCCATTGCAGTGATTGTTAACTCTTCTGGTACAGGAGATTTCATCTCACCACACAATTGTGCCTTAATTCACCCCATCCAGGTTCAGACCCTGCCAATATCACCCGGCTCCTGCGTTTGGGCCTCACCCTATCCTAACACCTCTCGGGTTGATGTGGGAAGTGTTCCCTTTACATCCTGTGGCTCAAATATCTACACATTGACTAATATTGATTCCTGCCCCCCTGCCAGTATGATCCTGGTTTGTGGAGGAGGGTGGACCCACAGCTTCCTGCCAGCCAACTGGACAGGCCTTTGTGCCCTCGCCGTCTTGTTTCCGGACATAGACATTATACCGGGCAGTGAGCCCCTCCTTATTCCTTCCTTTGATTATGTAGGAGGTAGGAGCAAAAGAGCAATTCAAATGATCCCCCTATTGGTGGGTTTAGGAAAAACTGCAGATAGACATTATACCGGGCGGTGAGCCCCTCCCTATTCCTTCCTTTGATTATATAGGAGGTAGGAGCAAAAGAGCAATTCAAATGATCCCCCTATTGGTGGGCTTAGGAATAACTGCAGGAATAACCACAGGGACTGCAGGGTTGGGAGTGGCCACGCATACGCACAGAAAACTCTCCCTACTATTAATCCATGATGTACAACTTCTCTCTGATACCATCCTAGACATCCAAAAACAGATTACCTGGCTGAGGTGGTCTTACAAAATAGGAGGGGACTAGACTTACTAACTGCCGAAAAGGGAGGGATATGCTTGTTTTACAGGAAAAATGCTGCTTTTATGCCAACAAGTCTGGAATCGTCCAAGATAAGATTAAAAAATTCCAGGAAGATCTAGAAGAGAGAAGGCAAGAGCTCCATTCACTTTCGATTCATGCAAACTCAACCAGACAAAAAACAGCATAGAACTGGGAAAATAAGTAGGAGGTTCCAACCTTAGCTCAGCAGGCCAAGGAATGTTACCAGCTTCCAGAAGCTGGGGAATGTGTAAAAAGCCCAAACCTTAGCTGAGAAACTGTTATCAGGTAATCATTTTGGGTGAGAGAGAGATGATCTTCAAGGGAGTGATGGTATAGGCTTACCAGCCAGGCTCCAGTGGATGAATTCACAGTGAGGCACATCTAGGGACATAAACTTGACTCAATAAGGCCTTAACATGTACAATAGAATTCATGAAATCCATTAGGGCTACGGGGCAGATGTAGTTATCAAGGATTATCTAAATATTATTAATATTTATTGTAAACAATGCACAAAAATTCAATAAAAAGATATTGAAAAAAATAAGGAGGTGTTTAAAGGGGCAATTCAAAGGTCAGATGAAATTATCATAACTTAATAAAATAATTTTAAGCTAACACAGTGGGACACTATCTCTATATATTTTAACAAATTTCAAAGTTAAAAATTAAAGTTTTGAGTCCAGGAAATTAGAAAGCATGTCACATTGTTGAAGTTGTTAAAACAAATATTTGTTGAAAGATTGTATTTTTGGCAAAAAACATAAAAATAAGTAACACATCATTCTGATATATAGGTTATGTATTAACAACTTTAATATTCAAGTTTCTCATCCAAAATAGAACTAATGTGTTGTGGGTCCTCCTCAGGCCAGCTGTGAAGACCCTAACCTGGATCGGTTTCCCTGCAGATTGGAGGGCAAGAGGCCCGGAGTCACAACACACAGACTCTGGGAGTCGGGTAGAAGCAAGCATTAGGCGAGGTGCTGCAGGCTCATTTAATGCAGGAGGGGGCAAACCTCATATTTCCCTTTTCTCCGCCCCCAAGTCCCTTTAGTCAGCGTATCATTTTCTGATTGGTCTGCACCACGCAGTCTGTCAGCAGTGACTGGGTTCACGAGCAGGGTACAGAGGCGTGGGCTCCTTTTGGCGGGGTATTTGTGTACCAAGAAGTGAAGTGAAAGGCAACTGGAGGCCCAATATGGAAAGCCCTGTCCAGCCCCTGCCAATATCACCCAGCTCCTGCGTTTGGGCCTCACCGTATCCTAACACCTCTCGGGTTGATGTGGGAAGTGTTCCCTTTACATCCTGTTGCTCAAATAACTCCACATTGACTAATATTGATTCCTGCTCCCCTGCCAGTATGATCCTGGTTTGTGGAGGAGGGTGGGCCCAAAGCTTCCTGCCAGCCAACTGGACAGGCCTTGTGCCCTCACCGTCTTGTTTCCGGAGGCATACATGTCCATGTCCTGACTTAGGTTTGATTCAGCCCAACAGGATCTTACCCATCATTGGCTACCAGCTCTCCAAAGGGTATCATCCCGGGGGATCAGTTGAGGTGGGGAATTATCTGTAGGAGGCCTCATACATTTGTGCAAGCCAAGTCTGTCGGGCTGCATAGGGTGGGTATCTTCATGTGTTGCTCTGAGGGCCTGATACACTGAGTAACTGAATTTCCTCTGACTGCGGGAACGAAGAACAAGGCATTTAAGAAGTAGAAAGACAAGAATAATTATGCCTGTCAGGAGTAGGTAAGTGACGATCCAAGACGGGTCAAACAGTGCTTTTAGATTAGACCAGATTTTCTCTAAGAACCCTGAACTGATGTCCAGCGTGGGGGCGCAGGTATAGTTTAGAACAATAATTTGATTAGTTAGTAATATAGAGTAATTAAGAAACTTTTGATTTCAGTGGCCTTGAATGTAGTGTATGAGTTGTAGGCGCACTTCAGTAATATCCTGTACTTTATAGGGGGTGAGACAAAGTGACCTAAAGCAAGGGTCACAAGCTAGCAGAGCCATGTCTTTGGTAATTGCCAGCTC
>NW_008349989.1:2804220-2808702 GCF_000622305.1 Nannospalax galili
TGCATAAAGAGAACTATGTGAGCTGGATGGTTCCAGCAGGCAGCCAGTACACAGGTGGTGTTGGTATCGGAACAGTTGAGTTGTCCCTGAGGGTTGGATGTAACATTGGCTAGCAATAAGGCAAATGGGGGCCACACACAAATGGGGGTAGGGGGCAAGGATGTCATGTAATCAATGGATGTAAGGATTTTGTTTTTGGCACAAGTAGAGGGATTGGAGTTAGTGTAAGTGCCATTGGAAAGCTGAAGGCCCTGCTGTGCCAGTAATGGCCTCATGTCCATGCAGGTGTGCCACTCTTGGGCAGGTGGTTCTGTGTTGCATAAGAAAGAAGGCTGAGCATAGGCCAGGGAAATAAGCTGGTAAGCAGTATACACCAAAGGTTTGTGCTCAGGTTCCTACCTTGAATTCCCTCCATGGTGAAGGTGAAATAAACCAAGTTGAAGGTGAAATAAACCCTTTCCTCCCCAAGTTGGTTTGGATCAGTGTTTTTATAACAGCAATAGAAAGAGACCAGGACAGAAATTGGTACCAGAGAATGGGATATTGATGTGATGAACCTGACCATATGTGTCTGGTAGTATTGTGGAAATTTTTGGAGCTTTGAACAGTAGAAGTGCTTAGAACTCTATGAGATGTTCTGGAGTCTTGGTAACTTGGTAGATAATGCAGAAAGAGATTTAGATGATGGAGGCTTAGCTTGTAAAGATTCAAAGGGAAGCAAAAACTGTATCAGGGCAGTTTGTTTGATATATTTTGAATAAAAAAAATTTTTGGAAGCAAAACCTTTTGTGTTTTGCTGGGATAATGAAGGCAGGTTGGCTGGACCTGAAATACCAGCTGTGAGTAACAAGACCTCAGCATCATTGACTGAAATCTTTAGGAAAGTATTTCCTCATGGTCAGTACACAGACAGAGCTTAAAGTGCTGTCTCTGAGCCATCTCTCCAGCCCCTCTATCTAAATCTGGAAGCAGGACTTGTAATGTGTAAGCATCTCCTATATGTTACTGGTTTTGAAGACTTTAAGAGGATATAAAGGGCAGCTGTGGCTTGGAGGTGTGATAGGCCAAGAAAGGCCATTGGTGAAAGTGAAGTGTAGGTTGCAATGGAGACCCCAGCATATTAGAGATGCCAGGGTCATGGGACAACTAACAAAGGGCAGCAGCACATGTGGAGTAGAGCTGGCCTGAGCCTACCAGACAAGCTATGTGTGCTCTGGAACACAAAGTCAGAGATGTGAACCTGCTCACGCCTTTCGGAACCCAGAAGATTGGTGAGTCCCAGATCCCTAACCATGAGCTATATTGCTAAACATTGATTTTGCTTAAGTGTGTACAGTTGTTCCCATTTGAAATAAACAGTGTGAGACGTGGAATTTACCAGAGCCCATGACTAAGATACTTTTTAAGGAATTTTGAACTTTTGAAGTATTTGAATTTTTATACTGTAATAATATTAATGCGAGTTCTTGGGGATAAGGAATGGAGATGCTGTGGTTTAATAGTGATGTGCTTATATGTCAAGTTTCAAGGGGTCAATTGTGCAGGATGGCTTCAGTTGTCAACCTGAGGCACTTGGGTAAAGGGAACCTCAGTTGAGGAATTTCCTCCATTGCATGGCCTGTGGGTGTGTCTGTAGGCATTTTCTTAATTGTTCTGTGATATGGAAGGGCATAACCAAATTTAGATGGTTCTACCCCAGAGCAGGTTGTCCTGTGTTGTCAAAGAAAGCAAGCTGACTATTACAGAAATCCAGAACTGGACAAATGCAGAGAACAACTGTCTGTGAGACACTTAAACTTAAGTGACACATCCTCAAACAACCTTTACACTAGAATGAATGCATCCCTTAACTCTCACCAGAGAAGGAAGATTTTTTATGCAGTAGATGGTGATAAACACAAAACCCCACAATTAGCCAATGTGTGGAGAACAAGAGGCTGCAGAGTGCTTATCCTGAATAGGATACCTGTTTTAAACCTATGCCTCTCAAGGCTCATGGATCACTGAAGAGGAAGCAGAAAGATTGCAAGAGCCAGAGGGAATGGATGACCACAATGAAATAGAGTCATTCAGACAGCTGGTCAGTTACACACATGAACTCACAGCAATGGTGATAGCATGCACAAGTCCTACACAATCTCAAATCAGACAAAATTCCAGCAGAGATACAGGAAAGTAGGTGAGAAATTCCAACATAACCTAAGGAACTTTTGGCAATTGGCTGGTGGAGGTGGGGAGGAGACAGTGACTTACAGGGTAGGAATTCTTGGTGGTCCCACTGGATGGACCCTCAGTGAAAGGCATTTAGAGTCGCAAATCATACCCTTTAGACCATATATAAATATATGAACGTCCATTAAATTGGATGAAGGTAATGGAGGTGAGTTACCAAGAAAGGAGTAGCTCTAAACACCATCAAACTATATTGTATAAAAATTGCAAAAATACAGTAAAAAGTGGGCTGAAGATGATAAGCGAGTAAGCACCAGTAAGCAGTGTACCTTCATGATTTGATCTGTGCTCCAGTTTCCTGCCCTGAGTTCCTGCCTTGGCTTCCCTTGATGATGGACTGTGAACTGTAAGCCAAATAAACCATTTCCTCCCCAAGTTGGTTTGGGTCACTGTTTTTCTCACCTCAAAAAAAGAAACTAGAACAGCTACAATGGAGAATGTTGGGTTTGAGAGTGACCCACCAAGTAGCCAGGTGACCCACCAAGTAGCCAGGACTTTGCAATCTGGAAACATCTTTCGCTGTATTGAACACCTAGACTTTCTTATTTCATTCTACTTCTTTTCAAAATGGTGATCACACACATAAAAAATCTTTTCTGAACATCTGCTGCTGCAGAATGCTTTATATATTTGCTTCAAACTTGAATGTACAGGGAAGGCAAATTTCACATTTTTCCATTTTGGAGGGGATAGATGAAAGGGAGTATTAATTTGGCATAAACAAATTATTAGGATAAATCTGTGTATTTATTTTATGTAAGTTTTACCTGGCATAGGAATCTTCATAAAGAAATGAAAAGCCAATGATAAATTTCCATGTGTACACTGAATAAGACAAAGAATAATAAAACTTAAGCAATGAGATTACATGAATGCAAGCTTAAAAATGAGCTACTTTAATACATCTGTACAGATTTATTTCCATCTCAATGCTAACCATTGATAATGTGAATTTTTCTTTCTTTTACTACTAGAGGACATTTTCTCCAAGGGACTTCATGCTCTCTTAAGAAACAAAGGTCAGAATACTTTTCACCTCCAGTATTTCAAGTGTCTTTGACTCAGAATTGTCAATATCCCAAAATGACATATTTCAATTATCTCAATAACTACTTTGCAACAGTTGATTGAACAGAAAAATAAACCATGATTACTGACAATTACCGAGAATCTAATCTGTTCCACACATGATATGTGTGAAGGATTATTAGACCATATCTTCATACACCAAGAAACCTAAGGAGTGGGGAGTACAGAGTGATACATTGTATACATTCATTTCAAGAATATTAAATTCCCTTTAACAATTCATTCTGTTTTATAGCTAATAACTGTCTGATCTTGAATTTAAAATATTTTGATTGAAAAACAATTACACTGAAATACAAATCATTGCTGTAAATAAGTCTTTTTAATTATACTATGAGATTGTCACCTTCCAAAGACACCTTAAACACACCTGCAGTTGAACGAAATTATGTTGATTCACTCTTTATTGAGAGAAAATATACCACAAAGAATTCTGGGACAACGTTCTCAACAAACTTAGTTTTGTTTGAAAGATATTCTATAATTTTTAATTTTAATCTTCTGTCTAAGAAGGAAAAGGAAAGGATGAATAGGACTAAAGATGTCAGTGAAAAATAATGAGTATTTCATTCTTTTAGCCATTTGGCGGCAGCGTTTAGCCACTCGAGGTTTAGTTCATTTTCAGGGTTTCTGTGTTTACTTAGGAGTGAGATTGAATGTAGGTGGCTCTATGGTCAAATGTAAACATGGAGTGGTCCTTGTTTTTCTGTTGAGACCAACAGACAGTGAATACATCTAACAATAGAACTCTGTGACATTAGACTTCTTTCTCTTTTCTTATCATTTTCTCCCTTTATGTGAGAATATTCCTACTATGTCATCTGTGATGCCTTAAACTTTCATAAATCAAGTATTGCTTACTTTGCTTTCTCAAGATATCCATGAGTGGAGCCAAGCATAGTCGTACACACTTTTATTCCCAGCACTTAGTAGTAGGCAGAGGCAGGGAGATGTTTGAGAGATGGAGAACAGCCTGTTCAACAGAGTGAGCTCCAGGACAGTTGGAGGTACAAGGATTCCCTGTCTCAATTAAAAAAAAAAAAGAACAGATCACTTAGCAGTGGAAAAATTCTAGTCTAGAGGATAAAGCTTATGTAAAGAAGAATCAAAAAGGGCAGTAGATGGAATAGATGGAAAGGGAAATACATCACCTCATCAAAA
>NW_008349989.1:2808754-2820036 GCF_000622305.1 Nannospalax galili
ACATAAGAAATTTCTGTATGTCTAAATTTAATAATTGTAATTTGGGAACTGAGAGTGATTACCAATGTGAACATATTTCTTCAATGAGAACATTCTATTAAAATATAATTGTATTGAAACTATTGTCCTATTTTTGAATTGTAGAAATGTTATCTGACTGGGATTATTAAGCGTTTCTTGTTTTCAGGAAGGAAACAACTGAACTCAGAAAGCTCTATATTCCCTTATCCTTCAAATGCTACAATTCTTTATGGAATAATTTGCATTCTTACTTGAAATTCTACCTTAAGCATAGTGAGCCCTCTGATGTAATAGAAGACTGCAAAATCTGATCTTGCTGACAGCAAAGACTGTTTTGAGGAAAGCATATAGTATTGAAAGAAAGTCTTATGGTGTTTGCAGAAAAAATGTCAGAACTTAAGATAGGAGCTAATAGCTTTGGATAATGTTCAGTGGCTAACTGGGAGGCTTTTCAATAAGAAATGCTGGCCAGTCACAGAAGCAAGCCAAAACATGTTAAGCCAAAAGTAAATGAACACAGTTGCTGATCTATTTGAGCCAAGAGAAATAGCCTTCCACAGCAAGGTGAATCCAAAACAAGGAATGCAATCTATTCTTTTCAGGGCAGGTTAGAAGAAAGAACCCAAGATAGGGATCATATTAAAACTGAAAAAAAAGGTCTCTGATTTTTACAATAATTCACTGGTAAGTTTGGAAGGAGTTGCATATGGCTCCTGACAGACTTGACCATATTGGAAAATTCATGCGATATTTAGTAGGAACAAATCAAGATTTCTCCTTTTAAATGTGATGTCTGTATAGAAAAATTGAGTTTAAAAATAAGGAAAATTTACTTCAATATTTAATGCTAGAAAGAAACATGACAAAGGACTACTGTGCTGTCAATATAACACATTTAATGATATCTTGATATTGTATTTCTTCTATTATAAGTCAGATACCAGAGAAGCTGAAAGTAAAGAGTCATAATTTTCAGCACTAAGAAAAGAACCACCAAAATACAGCTTTGTCAGTTCAAGAGAGGTTCACAATGTGTTTTTAAAAAGCGTTCACTTTAGCTGTAGTCACAATATTAATAGTTCATAAAATACATATTGCATTGTTTCTTGGCCTTTTGACAAAGATCAAGTGTGGAATTTGTTCTTATCAATTTAATACCTGATAATATCAGTTTAATTCCTATATCCAAAAACTATATTAAGTGAATTTGGGGGCTAGGAGATGGAATAGGAGCTTGCTACATATAATTGATATCTTAACCTAGTTTACAGTGTTTCTAAGAATAATGGCCAGCCTCAGAGGAAATAAACATTTATACACCCTCACAATTGCAAAAAAAATTGCAGTAGAAAAAAAAGAAAAGAAAATTATATATCCAATGATTCTTTGCTTGTATGAACTGTCAACAATGTTACAGAGGAAATGAATAAGATTACAACCTACAGATTTTATATGGAAACTAGATATTCTACAAAGCTGTCAGTCTAGGATTGGCACAGAGATGAGTCTTTGTTTCTTATACGTGCCAATCCAAGTTCTGTCTGAATTACTTTTTCCATGTTTTGTTATCAATAGCACTGGCTTTCTGGTCTTCCAGGTGCTCTGATGGATACTTTGGTTCAATCTCTCTGAGTCTCACACTGTGTTGTTGCAATTACTGAGAAGTCAGCTCCTGGCTTGGGTAACCTTAGCTTATTTCCTGATCTACTGCCAGTTTTTCTCCATCTTCTTTATTTTTAGAAGTAATTTACATAATTACCATTCTGATCATACCACTAGATCCATGTATCTCTGTTACCAAAGATATATCTTAACTTCAATGTAGTTCACATTCCAAAATGTATATTGTTTACTTCAAACTTAGGGAAAATTTGTAGTCAACCAATTCCTTTGTGTTCAACCTGAGAGTGAAAGAGCTTCACAATCCTCATGAGCTCTGCATTATATTGGCTATATACTTCACATGCAAATATTTTAAGCATGTAAGTGAATAATCTCGGATATTAAATCAAACATTAAAAATGTTATAGAACTAGGTTGATTCTCCAGTGTAATTTATATTAGTTTGAGCCTGGTAAAAGTGAAGAGAAACAAAACAGGTAAAGCATTTTCTACACTACCCAATCTCTTACAATCTTTTAGTTTCTTCTTCCTCACATTCTGCTTTGATGTGTCCTGCATCAACTTCAACTATTTGTGCTGTCTTTGTTATTTTATTCAGGCTTAGCTGTATGAAAAACTTATAGAATTGATAAGATGGATGAACAGTAACATAAAAAACTTCCTAAGCACATTTTCACTCTTCAACAAAGCAGGGCAGCATTCTCATTATCTGTTTGCATGAACTTACACACAGGCTTTCAAGCAAAACATAAGAATATTGCATTTGAAAATGATTTAATCACAGTGAAGATTTTATCATGATGAAGCTTTTAATCATGATGAAGTATTTTAACCACAGCCTATAAACTCTCATCATTTTGGATTTCTTTTCCCCCAGGAGAAATTGGAAGTACAAATATAAATATAGAAGAACCCTAAAGAGACCATACATATTTTTTTACTTTTCTTTTGCTATGATAAAATGTCATGACATGAAGCAACATATAGAAGAAATAGTTTATTTGGCTGAGGGTTCCAGAAGGAGAGTCCATAATGCAAGGGAGGCATGACATCAGCTGACTGGAGCAGGAACCTGAGAGCACATCTTCATCCACATGCAGGAAGCATGGAGAGTGAGTGAACTATAGGTGGATTGAGACTGTGACTTAAAAAAATTATTGAGCTTTCATAAATTTCATAAAATAATTCTTAAGCAAAGTCAGACCCCCCTCCCCCACCCATGCCCCCCACACCTCCCCATTGGACCTCATGTACTCCACCATACATCTTAAGTCCTATCCAGTCAAGCACTTGTATCCAGATGTCCTTCAGTGCAAATTCATCTGCTGGAGTCCAATCAACCTACCTAGAGATTGTAAGTAAGGCTTATTCTTCCTCACCCAATACTAATCAGTCTCCAACCATTCTCAGAGAGGGCCAGCCCACCACCCCTTTCCATTGCTCCACTCTGGGCCCTTGTCTGATTGAGTTGGCATGGGTCCTGTGTTTGATGCCACCGTTGCCACAAGTTCACATGTATAAGCTTCCAGTAGCCTGAAAGTCTTTGCTTCCCTATGCCCTTTCCAATTTCACAATGGTCCTTGAGTCCTGGGTGAGTGAGTTTTAATATATGAGTCCTTTCTAGGGACCACACTTTGTAGTCATTTATTCTTCAAAACTTGGCCAGTTGTGACCTGAGATTATAAATTTTTAAAGCCCACTCTCAGTGACATACATCCTCCAGGAATGTTTTACCTCTTAAAGATTCTGTGATCTTTCCAAATCCTCATCTAGCAGTAATCAGTTGCCAATATTCCTTTAGATAAGATTGGGCTCTGCTGTTCATTTTCCCAGTTCTATGCTGGGTTACTGTCTGGGATTCTCTTGGACCACCCTGGCGAACAACTCAAAGGAAGGTATGTACTGTTTGGCATTCTTTTTTGTTAGTAGAGGTGAAAAAATCATTACCATTTGAAATGTACATGAGGATTTTATATCCATACTCAGGTGCCAAGGATCTGAGGGTAACTGACTATGACTAGTGATAATCAGATACATAGAGGGAGACCAGGTGCAAACATCTAAGTGTTAGATGCATTAAAAATGAGGTTATCTGCCGGGCATGGTGATGCACGCCTTTAATCCCAGCACTTGGGAGGCAGAGGCAGGCAGATCTCTGGCCTTTTCCATGAAAGCCATGAAAACCAGAAGAGACCAAAATACTTCCAGTACTAAAGAATCATAGATGCAAACTCAGAATACTTAATCAGCAAAATTGTCTAACATAGTCAAAGGAGAAAGAAAAATTGTATATGACACAAATAGACTGAAATAGTTCATGTCCAAAAAAACTAGTCCTAAAGAGAATACTTGAAGCAACAGAAAAGACTGAAGAAAGAAATGACCATACCCAGTAGGCTACAGAAAGTAAAAACAAAGTTATAATTATGAAAACACAAAATAGAACCAAGAACAGAAACAGGAATAAAAATGACAATAACCAATGCCCATTTCAATACTGACTTTAAATACATCAATGGCCTTTACTCCCAGGCAAAAGACAAAGTCTAGTTGAATGGATTAAGAAACAAAATCCATCTTTGTATTGTCTGCAAGAAACTCATCTCACCTTTGAGTATAGGTGCTTCCTTAGGGTGAAAGCATAGAAAAAGCTTTCCCAGCAAATGGCAATAATAAACAAGCAGGTGTTGCTGTTAGAATATCTGACAAAATAGACTTCAAATTAAGAATAAAAAGAAGACATAAAGAAAGTCACTTTCTTCTGATCAAGAGAAAAATTGACCAAGAAGACATTACTGAATGTATATGCACCAAACTCTGGTGCATCCTATTTCATAGAGTACTACAGGATGATTAACCTCCACTCAATAAGAGTAGGTAACTTCGGTACCTGAGTATCTCCTACAGGCAAGTTAACTGGTGTCCTAGTTTGTTTCTTCATTGCTGTGACAAAATACTCTGACCACTACCAACTTGGGGAGGAAAGGGTTTATTTAGCTTATATATCCCAGGTCACAGTTCATCCAGGAGCCCAAGGTAGAAACTCAGGGCAGGAACCTGGAGGCAGGAGTTGGAGCACAGGCCATGGAGGAATGCTGCTTACTGGCTTGCTCCCCTGGCCCCTGCTCAGCCTGCTTTCTTACACCAAAAAGGCCCACCTTCCCAGGAGTGGCACCAGCCACAATGGGCTGGGCCCTCCCACATCAGCTTCTATAAAATCCAAAACAAGTACTGTCTTATTTCAAAGGGAAGAATTAGGTACACCTAAGCAAAACCAAAGTCCAGGAAAGTAGCTTGAGGCTGGACATCAGGGATTTACTCACGATCCTCAGGGCTCCAAAGGGTATTGGCAGCTCCACTGCTCTAACTCTGTAGTCCACAGACCACTCAGCTTGTCTCACAGACCCAGGCCAGCTCCATTCCACACCTACCACTGTCCTTGGTGGTTGTCCCATGGTCTTGTTATCTCCAAGAAGCTGGGATCACCACTGAAACTGAAGCTACACCTTCACCAATGGCCTCTTCTTGCCTCTTGGGGTGCAAAGCCTCAGATTCTCTCCATGACCCCTTCAATTCTGAGGTCTTTGCTGCAACTGAAGCTGCACTTTCACCTATGGCCTTTCCTGGCCTCTCAGTGCCAAGCCTCAGCTGCTCTCTGTGACACTTTCATGCCTTCAACACAAGAACCATGAAGGAGACTCTTACACATTACCAAGTCCTGCTTCCAGCTTGAAATAGAGGTGTGGGGTCCCTCTGTATGCTGACCCTGAGGAAATACCTCCCAGAAGACTGCACCACAGTGATGTGGGTCTCCTGTTTCTTCCAGCTGATTTTTCAGCCCCAGCTAACCAGAACTAATTGTCCCAGTAAAGCAAAGGTTTTACTTCAGGTTCTGGTCTCTTCTTAATCACAGATGATTCTTCAGCCCCAGCCAACCAGAACCCACATATTCTCAATCCAAAATCTCACATGAAGAGCCCTGATAGCCTCTACTTCCCTTTGAAGCTTCACAAGCCAGGCCTCCATGATCTACAATTCTTTCAGCATAACTGTTCCAAACTCCACTGCAACAAACTCTGAGCACGCAATGGCTTTTCCAGCCCAAAGTTCCAAACACTTCCACAGTCCTCCCCAAAACACCAAGGTCAAGTCTGTCACAGCAATATCCCACTCTCTCGTACCAATTACTGTCTTAGTTTGTTCTCTCCGTTGCTGTGACAAAACACTCTGACCACTACCAACTTGAGGAGGAAAGCATTTATTTAGCTTACATATCCCAGGTGACAGTTCATCCAGGAACCCAAGGTAGGAACTCAGGGCAGGAACCTGGAGTCAGGAGCTGGAGCACAGGCCATGGAGGAATGTTGCTTACTGGCTTGCTCCCCTTGTCCCCTGCTCAGCCTGCTTTCTTACACCAAAAAGGCCCACCTTCCAGGGGTGGCACCACCCACAATGGGCTGGGCCCTCCCACATCACTCATCAAGAAGATGCCCCTCAGACATGGCCACAGGCCAGTCCAATAGAGGAAATTCCCCAATTGAGGCTCCCTCAAGACTGGTGTGTCAAGTTGATATGAAGCTATCCAGCACAACTGGACACCTAATAAACAGATACCTGAATTAATGATATCATACGTGAATGGACCTAACAGACATCTACTGAAAATTCCACCAAAGCCCAAAAGAATACACATTCTTCTCAATAGCCCAGGAAAGTTTCTTTAAAATTTATCACATATTAGGGTACAAAACAATCTTCAAAAAAATACAAATAATTGAAATAATCCATGTATTCTGTCAGACCACAACAAAATAAAGCTGAAAATCAACAACAAAAAAAGCTTTAGTAACTACATACACTTATGGAGATTAAAATATCATACTCCTGAATTATGTATTCCTGGAACTAAATGAAAATAGTAATACAACAAAACAAAGCCTCTGGGACACATAAAAAGCTGTCCTAATAAGGAAGTTAATAGCATTAAGTACTATACTTAAAATGTTGGAAACAACACAAATAAATGATTTAGTGGTACAATTCAAGAATCTGAAAAGACAAGAACGAAGAACACCCAAAGCCAGCAGAAGAGAAAATAAATATAAAATCAGGGCAGAAATTAATGTAACAGAAACAAAGAAAACAATACAAAGAAATAATAAATATAATATTCAAAATCTTAAATAGATGATAGCTGTCACATAGCCTTTAGCTTCTTTTGAATTTTCCCTGCAAAATGATGTGAATTTCATACTAAAACAGCTTTATTAGTTTTCATATTTATTGGAGACAGAAACATTGTGTGAACAAATATTTTCTTACACATTTTGTAAAGATTATTTAAAAACTAAAATATGGCTCTGCTTCCCTGGGTCTGCAGGACCCACAGCAGGCCTCTCTCCAACCCACAGGCCTCTCTCTGGGGTAAGTCCATTGCACCCTCCTCACCTTGACTACCCCAGCCACATTCACCCTCCCATCTCCACCACCATTTTCTCCTCCATGTTTGGGCCTGCCCCATTCCTTGTCTTGGGGCCCCAGACACCTGGGGAAACAATACTGCTCCCTGATCCTTTTCATCCAGACCAATTTAGTGCCTTCTCTGGGGCCCAAGAGCACTGCTTCTGGGCCAGGTCCAAACCTCAACTCCCTCTACTTCCCAGGGACTGCACCGCCCACCAGCCTCTTTCTGGGATGCTGGCGCTGACCTTTCCTCTTCCTGATCCTTTGCATCCTGACGAACCCAGCTCCTCAGTGCAGTCACCAGGAGGCCTTGGGGCCTCTTCCAGCCCCATCTGCTTTTGCATCTCTTGATGGCATGACCACTGGCTGCCCTCGACCAGCATCTTTCCTGGGCCAGGCTCCCAGGCAGGTCCAACCTCCAAATTCTTGAGGCCAAAATCATTCCTGGAAGGATCCAGACCCTAGGAAAAAGCCTGGAAACATCTGACCCTCACCTGAATTGGACCTCTGTAGAAACTCCTGAAGACAAAAGCAATCCAGCCACTCCAATATAAAATCAAAAGAGAGAACTGAAAGCTTAGATGAACCAGCTTTTCGTGCCCAAAAATTTAACCACAAAGACACATAAAGTTCACAAAAAGAAGCAGACCTAAACATGAAGGCCTGAGTCTCACACAAGAATCAGAAATTACAAATACACATGTCAAAAATCACAGAGAAAAAATAATAACATGAAAAACCAAAATAACATATCCCCAACAAATACCAATAATACTCTAGAGGAGTACAATGAGAACCCCTTAGAGATAATGCAGGACATGGAACTCAAAAGAACAATTATAGACATGATAAAAGAATTCAGTGAATTTCAAGAACACACAAGGAAATCAAAGAAGTGAAGGAAGATAGGGATAAACTTCTGAATGAATTCAGAAAAGAGTTAGAAATATTGAAGAATACTCAGGCTGAAATGAAGAAAGAAGTGAAACACTCAGTAAGCCAATTAGAAACGACAGGAGAAAGCCTCACCAATAGGATGAAAGAAATGGAAAACAGAGTATCAAGACTGGAAGACAAACTGGACTAACTAGACCACACAAGCAGAGATTATGAAAAATTTAAGAAATCACAAGAATGGAATATGCAGGAATTGTATGACACCATAAGAAGACTAAACTTACAAATCATAGGCATACAGGAAGGAGAAGAGTCCCAAGATAATGGCATGGACCAGATCTTCAATAGAATCATGGAAGAAAATTTCCCAAAATTAAAGAAAGACATGCCCATACAAATACAAGAAGTATATAGAACACCAAACAGACAGGAATAGAAAAGAAACTCTCCATGGCACATCACAGTAAAAAGAATAGACATATAAAACAAAGAGACAATTCTGAAAGCTGCAAAAGAGAAACAACAAGTCACATATAAAGGAAATCCCATTAGGATTATAGCTGACTTTTCAGTGCAAATTATGAAAGCCAGAAGAGCCTGAAACAAAGTATTCCCTGGTTTAAATGACCACAGATGCTAACCCAGATAAATATACCCAATCAAAATGTCTATTATAGTCAAAGGGGAAAGAAAAATCTTCCATGACATAAATAGGCTGAAGGAATTCATTACCCAAGGGATTGAGAAAAGAAATCCAATAAAGGTATAACTTTGAAACGGTACAGCTATATCAAGAATATAAACAGAAATAAACATGACAGGACTCAATACCCATCTTTCATTAATAACTTTAAATATTAATGGAGTGAACTCCCCAGTCAAAGACACAGACTATATGAATGGATTAAGAAACAAAACCCATCTTTTTGTTGTCTGCAAAAAAACTCATCTCACTTTCAAGGACAGACACTGTCTTAAAGTGAAAGGATGGAAAAAAATATACCAACAATGGCACTAAGAAAAAAGCAGGTGTAGCAATCCTAATATCTGACAAAATAGACTTTAAAATAAAACTAATCAGAGGAAACAAAGGGGGACACTTCATTTTGATCAAAGGAACAATGAATCAAGAAGATATTACGATCATGAACATATATTCACCAAACTCTGGTGCACTCAACTTCATAAAAACAGTACTACAGGACTTTAAGACCCAGATTAATCCCAACTCATTAATAGTAGGTGACTTCAATACCCCACAGTCTCCATTAGATAGGTCAACAGGGCAGAGAGTTAACAGAGAGACATCTGAATTAAACAATACCATATATCAAATGGACTTAACACACATCTAATGAGTATTCCACCCAAGCACCAAAGGACATACTTTCTACTCAGCACTCCATGGAACCTTCTCCAAAACTGACCATATACTGTGGCATGGAACAAACCTCAACAAATACAAAAAGATTGAAATAATTCCATGCATTCTATCAGACCACAATGCAATAAAGCTTACAATCAACAGCAGAAGAAGCCCTAATCAGCACATTAAAACATGGAGATTAAACACCACACTCCTGCATGATGAATGGGTCAAAAGATAGATTAAGAAAGAAATGCATTACTGGAACTAGATGAAAAGGACAATACAACACAACAATATCTCTGGGACACATTGAAAGCTGTCCTTAGATGGAAGTTTATAGCTCTAAGTGCCTACATCAAAAAATCAGAAAGAACACAAATATATGACTTAACATTGCAACTCAACACACTTGAAAAGCAATAGCAAACGAACCCCAAACCCAACAGACAAGAGGAAATAACAAAAATTAGGGCAGAAATTAATGATATTGAAACAAAGAAAACAATAAAAAGAATCAACAATACCAAGGCTGGTTTTTTGAAAAGATAAACAAAATTGACAGACTGCTAGCCAAGCTAACCAAAAGGAAGAAAGAGCACCTCCAAATCAACAAAATCAGAGATGAAAGGGAAAACATCACAACAGACACCAGAAAGATACAGAACATTATAAGGGAATAGTTTAAAAACCTATATGCTACCAAATTCGAAAACCTAAAAGAAATGGATGCATATCTAAAGGCATGGGAAACACCAAAACTAAACCAAGAAGAGATTAACAGCTTAAACAGACACATAACACAAAAAGAAATTGAAACAGTAATACAAAACTTCCCGACTAAAAGAAGTCCGGACTAGATGGATTTACAGGCGAATTCTATCAGACATTTAAAGAAGATCTACAACCAATACTATTTAATTCATTCAAAAAGATAGAAATGGAGAGAGAACTTCCAAATTCCTTCTATGAAGCCAGCATCACTCTCATACCAAAGCCAGGTAAAGATACAACCAAAAAAGAACACTATAGACCCATATCCTTAATGAACATAGGTGCAAAAATTCTTATCAAGATACTTGCAAACCACATACAGACGCACATCAGAAAGATCATCCACCATGGTCTAGTCAGCTTTATCGCAGCGATGCAGAGATGGTTCAAAATACGCAAGCCAATAAACATCATAAATCATATAAATGGGCTCAAAGACAAGAACCACATGGTCATCTCAATAGATACAGAGAAGGCCTTTGACAAAATTCAACATGCATTTATGTTCAAAGTCCTTGATGGCATTGGACTGGAAGGAACATACCTCAACATAATTAAAGCCATGAATAACAAACCCACAGCCAACATTATTCTAAAAGGAGAAAAACAGAAATCATTCCAATTGAAATCAGGAACCAGACAAGGCTGTCCACTATCCCCACTGTTCTTTAATGTAGCACTTGAAACTCTTGCAAGAGCAATCAAAAAAGAGAAGGAAATTAAAGGAGTAATAATTGGAAAAGAAGAGATCAAATCATCCCTTTTCACAGATGATATGATATTATATCTAAGGGACATAAAAAATTCCACCTGAAAACTCCTGGAAATTATTAACTGGTTCAGTAAAGTGGCAGGTTACAAAATTAACCTACAAAAGCCTTTCTATATACCAATAACAAGCAATCAGAGAAAGCACACATGAAACACTCCCATGCACAATAGCTGCAAAAAAATAAAATAAAATATCTTGGAGTAAACCTGACCAAAGGCATTAAAGAGTTCTACAATGAAAAATTTAAATCCTTAAAGCTTAAAGAAGAGGAAGACATCAAAGATGGAAGGACCTCCCATGCTCATGGATTGGAAGAATTAATATTGTGAAAATGACCATCCTACCAAAAGTCATATATAGATTCAA
>NW_008349989.1:2821085-2840895 GCF_000622305.1 Nannospalax galili
TACATGTAAATCCATGTTTGTTGCGCCTCTTTTCTCAATAGCTAAGAGATGGAAGCAACCTAAGAGTCCCTCAATCAATGAGTGGATAATGAAAATGTGGTTCATTTACACAATGGAGTTTTACTCAGCAGTAAAGAAAGATGAAATCATGAAATTTGCAGGTAAATGGATGGAACTAGAAACTGTTATACTAACTGAAGTAACACAGACTCAGAAATAAAATGACATATGTTCTCCCTCATATGTGGATCCTAGAACCAGACTCTGATAAATAAGTGTGCAACCAGAGATAACTAAAGGAACTAGGATAATGGAAAGGAAACAGGGAGGTAAAGGAAAAGAAAGAACCTGAAAGAGAAGAACAGTAGGAAACAGGCCTTAATAAGGGAGATATGGATAAAAATTGGGTTAGTATAAGGGAGGGTGGAGGGAAGGGTGTACAAGGAACCTAGGAGATAAAGGGAAAGAAGGAGCTCAAAGAGTTAGGACCATAGGAGAAGGGTATTAGTAAGGGAGAAAGGGGGAAAATGGGGGTACCTTAAGTTGGAAAACCGTGATGGAGGGTTGAGACAATGTGAGTGATAAACAATGCCTAGCTTGTTTTGAAAACCAGAGAGAACCATATTACTCCTACAACCTACAGACAAATTATACATAGCCTATCAAGAAATATATGTCTAGATAAGGTTTGTCTGAGAACAACTGATCTTTGCCCAAGATTTATCTACAGGACACACAGTAATTAAAAATACAAGACTTGTGGAACTAACCTTCTTGGGTGTTTAACAGACATACTTTGAGTTCTATAATAATTTGGCCAGAGGGACGTAAAAGACACTTTTTGCTCCTTGCCCTCCTAGGTCGCCTAGTTAACAGGGGACTATGAGCATCTCTCAAAATGTCTTATAATGGTGGTGGGTCACCTGTCCTCTTGATCAAGGAGGCCAAGGAGACCCCACCAGATGGATCTGAACCAGTGTCCAGGCTATGAAAAGGAAGGTCAACACAGAGGAATCATTTCCTCCATGCTTCCAAGCAAAGCCAACTATGGTCAAGCAGGACATGTGACTTATCTTCACATAGGAAGAACTGGTAAAAAGAAAGGAGCCAAGGGCTCCTCCAAAACCCATATGAGATCCTCAAATGACCTTAAGAGTGAAAATAAATTGATTTTATCTGGACCAACCGTATGGCCTTAAACACCCAAAGGGAAAGCATAAACAAAGATTAAATGGGCCAACATAATTTCATAAGAGTCCATATGTATAGCTAAAGGCTACATAACAAGTAACAATGCCAGACAAGCGATACCTTCTTTTGAATTGATGGCCAGGGTGGCCAAAGGGATTCCTAGATAGTAACCCATCATAGATCTGGGAAAATGAGCAGCAGACCCCAGTCTTATCCAAATGAATATAGACAACTGATTACCACTAGATGAGGAACAGCTGATCCTACTAAAACAAAGATCTCTAAATAGGCTGACTGGATATACCAGAAGGGCAAGTAGTGGGGAGTGGCTGGGGGTGCTGACAACACAGCAGAAAGTAGCAGGGATATCTGCATATAAAGCCCCTAGTTGGGGGGAGGGGGGCTATGGGAGGGTGCTACTTTTGAAGTGAGTATGTAAATAAATAAAAAAACAATAATTCTTCAAAGCACAAAAATTTGCTCCTTAATAATTATTAGATGTGAAAAATATTACCATTGTAATCTACCTGATGACTTTATATCCATACTCACATGCCAAGGCGCTCAGAAAGTAACCAACTGTAACTAGTAATAGTCAGATATATAGAGATTAGAAACATGTGTATCGTAGTGTCAATTGTATTAAAAATGAATTTTTCTGTATGAAACTGTATTTTAATAATGAAATGGAGATCTTTTTTAAAGTTTAAAACCTCATTTAATTTTATGTCTTATAGGGGTTATACAGAGTACAATATTGTATAACTGTATCAATTCAACTGTAAACCTAAAAATTTACAGTCAATTTTGAAAGAGATACATTTTAGCTCTGGAAATTGTTATTGAATATGTCAATACTGTTGTAATGAAATGCTTCTTCTAATTATATGGCTGTTAAATAAATAGTTTAAAAAACTAAAATATGATAATTGAGATAAGTTTTACAAAGTGTGGTGGTGTTAAAAATATCTAACACATTTGAGTTGAAAACCTCCTATGATAATTCTCTTATGTTATATAATAAATAAGGCATAATGACTTAAGTAAATAATATATATTATTTCAGGTTCTATGCACCAGGAATCCAGGTGTAGTTTAGTGAAGTGCAATTTATAATCTCACTCAAAGTAGCTATTCTATATTTTATTTTTATTATTTGAAAAAGGATATTGCTACATAGTCCAATCTAGCCTCTAACATAACAGTCGTCCTATCTCGCCCTCCTAGAAACTGGAGTTATAGGCATACACCATGATAGCCCTTTCAAAGTTGCTGTTAAGATGTGAGTGGGATTTAGTCAGCTCCATGATTTAATGACCTTCTGTGACCATATGTTGACTTCAAATCCTCAAGGCTGTTAAATGTAGACATTCAATGTTGTCCTTCCTGTGTCTGTCTCTTCATCTGATCTCTCCTGACACAATTACTTCTCCAAGAGACAGAATCCAAGAGGGAAAATCAGAGAAAAGGAATATGGAAGTCATGATAATTATTATTTTTATGTTGTATTCATTTATTTATATTTTTAATTATTTATTTAATAACCACATGATTATAAGAAGCATTTCATAACAACATTAACATATTCAATAAAAATTTCCAGAGCAAAGATGCATCTCTTTCAGTGCTGGCTGTAAATTTTTAGGTTCACAATTGAATTAATACAGTTATAAAATATTGAACTCAGTATAAACCCTATAAGACATAAAATTGAATGATGTTTTAACCTTTAAAAAAGATCTCCATATTATTTTAAAATATAGTGTTTCATAGAGAAAAACTCTCTTATTTTGGCCTTAATGAGGGTCTCCCTGTAGCCCCCGCTATCCTGGAACTCACTAAGTATACCAGGCTGGCCATGAACTCACAGAGATCTGCCTGCCTCTGCCTTCCAAGAGTTGGGATTAAAGGTGTGCACCACCACGCCCAGCAGAAAAACTCAGTTTTAATGCAGCTAACACTTAGATGTTTGCACTTGTGCCTCTAATCTTTATGTATCTGATTATTACTAGTCATAGTCAGTTACCCTCAGATCCTTGAGTATGGATATAAAATCATCCTGTACATTTCAAATAGTAATGTTTTTCACCTCTACTAACATGAAGGAAATTTTTATGCTTCTTCCTCAAATATAATTCATTTTTTATTTGTTGATTTTTTGTGTATTTTATACAGAACATCCCCATCTTATTCATCTATATATCCACATCCCAAATGGCACCCTCCCATAGCTCCCCCTGCCCCCCCCCACAACCCATAAACTCTGTCATTCCTGTTACTGTCTAATGTGTTTTTGGCACCCCAGGCATTACCCATTGCTTGTCCATCTGCTGAATCTAGTCATCCTATCTAGAGTTCCTTGTTTTAAGAAGATCAGCTCTTCCTCATTTAGCAGCGATCCATTGCCAATATTCCTTTAGATAAGATTGGGGTCTGCTGTTTATTTTCCTAGTTCTATGCTGGGTTTCTGTCTGGGAGTCCCTTGGACCACCCTGGCCAACAACTCAAAGGAAGGTATCTCCTGTCTGGCATTCTTTTTTGTTATGTAGCCTTTAGCTGTGCAGATGGACTCAAAGAATTATATTGATTCCTTTAATATTTGGTTATACTTTCCTTTTGGGTGTTTAAGACCATGCAGTTGGCCCAGATAAACCAATTTATTTTAACTCTTAAGGTCATTTCAGGATCTGTTCCTCAGGGGGGGCACATGGGCTTAGGAGGGGCCCCTGGCTCCTTTCTTTTACCAGTTCCAGCTATGTGAAGATGAATCAAATGTCCTGATCAACTGTGGCTGACTTCACTTGGAAGCATGGAAGAAATGTTTCTTCTGTGCTGACCCTCCTGTTTGTAGACTGGATACTGGTTCCAGTGCATTTAGTGCGGTCTCCATGGCATCCTCGATCAAGAGGACAGGTGACTCATCACAGTTACAGGACATTTTGAGAGATGCTCATAGTCCCCTGAAACTTTGTTGACCTAGGAGGGCAAGGAGCAAAAACTGTCCTTTATGTTCCTCTGAAAAAATTAGTATAGGCCTCAAAGTATGTCTATTAAATATCCAAGAAGGTTAATTCCACCAGTCTGATACTTTCAATTGCCATATGCCATGTAGATAAAGCGAGGGCAAAGACCAAATGTTCTTAGATAAATCTTGCCTAGATATATATTATATTCCTTGAGCAGCTGTATGTATACTTCATCAGTAGGTTGTTGGATTAATATAGTTCCCTCTGGTTTTTTAAAAGCTAGCTAGGCATTATTTATCTCACACATTGTCTAACCCTTCCACCATGGTTTACCCATGTAAAGTACCCCATTTTTCTCATTTCTCCCTTAATAATACCCTTCCCTGTGATCCCACCTCTCTTGAGCTCCTTCTTTCCATTTATCCCCAAGTGTCCTTGTATAACCTTCCCTACCACTCCCATTAAAATAACCCCATTCTTATCCATATCTCCCTTATTAACACCTTTTTCCTATTGTTCTTCTCTTTGAGATTCTTTCTTTTCCTTTATGTCCCTGGTTTCTTTTCGTTATCCTGGTTCCTGTAGTTATGTCTGGATACCTACTCACTTATCAGGATTTTGTGCTAAGATCCACATATGAGGGAGAACATACGCCATTTTTTTCTGAGTCTGTGTTACTTCAATTAGTGTAATAGTTTCTAGTTCCATCCATTTACCTGCAAATTTCATGATTTCATCTTTCTTTACTTCTGAGTAAAGCTCTGTCATATAAATGAACCACATTTTCATTATCCACTTGTCAGCTGAGGGGCACTTCGGTTGCTTCCATCTCTTAGCTATTGTGTAAAGAGCAGCAACAAACATGAATGTACAAGTGTCTCTGAAATAGGATGAATTCTTTGAGTATATGCCAAGGAGTGGTATAACTGGGTAAAATGGTAGGTTCGTTTGTAGGTTTTTAAGAGTTCTCCACATTGCTTTCTATAGGGTTTGTACAAGTTTGCAGCTCCGCCAGCAGTGGATGAGGATTCCCCTTTCCCCACATCCTTGCCAACATTTGGTATCATTTGTTCTCTTGATATTATGCAATCTGACTTGGGTAAGATGAAATCTTAAAGTGGTTTTAATTTGCATTTCTCTAATTACTAGTGATGTTGAACACCTTTTAAGATGCTTCTTAGCCATCTTTATTTCTTCTTTTGAGAACTCTCTGTTGCTGTGTTTTGTGGTGGTCGGACCTATGTTTCAGGAGGCAGGACATGAGTAGGCGCAAAATCAATGACTCAGACTTCGGGAGATGCTAGTCAGTAGCATGTTGCTAGCAAGCTCGTTTATTGTCTATAAAGGGCTTCCCTTTATACCCCCCAAACCTCCCCTATTGGCCCTAAGGCTGAGCTGTGTATTGTCCATTGGTGTGACCATTGCCTCATCTGTCTCTAGCCAGAGCAGGAGATATCAGGTTAGCAGTCTGGGGAAGTTGACTGCATAATGATAGTGTGCCTGCATAGAGGTTACCAGATCAGGTAGTCTGGCAGATACTCATGGGCCCCCTCCTACAACTCTCTGTTCAGCTCCTTAGCCCATCTTTTAATTGGGTTACTTCCTTTCTTGATTATTTGTGTTTTGGGTCCATTATATACTGTGGATGTTAAACCTCTGTCAGATTTGTTGCTGGTGAGGATCTTCCCCCATTCTTTGAGTTTTCTCTGACTTCCTTGGTTGCTTCTTTTAATGTACAGAAGGGTTTTAGTTTGATGAGGTCCTTTTTGTTGATTCTTGACCATGTTTCCTGAGTAATTGATGTCCAGTTTAGAAAATCCTTTCCTACTCCTATATCTTATAGGTTATTCTTCTAACAATTTCACAGTTTCAGGCTTCACATGAGGTCTTTGATCCTTTTGGAGTTGACTTTTGTGCAAGGTGAAAGATAGGGGTTTAGTTTCATTCTTCTACAGGTGGAGATCCAGTTTTGCCTGTACCATTTGCTGAACATGCTGTCTTTCCTCCAGTGAATGTTCTTGGCCACTTTGTTGATCATTAGTTGGCTGAAATTGCATGTACTTATATTTGGGTCTTCAATTTTGTTCCATTGATCTGCAATACAGATCTATTTTATGTGCCAGTATCATGTTGTTTTTATGACTATAGCTCTGTAATACCCTTTAAAATCTGGCATAGCAATTCCTCCAGCATTACTCTTAGTGCTCAAGGTTGCTTTGGCTATCCGAGATCTTTTGTGCTTCCATATGAATCTTAGGATGTTTTCTTCCAATTCTGTGAAGAATGTCATGGGGGATTTTATTGGCATTGCATTGAATCTATAAATGGCTTTTGGTAGGATGGTCATTTTCACAGTATTAATTTTTCCAATCCTGAACATGGGAGGTCCTTTCATCTTCTGATGTCTTTCTCATTCTCTTTATAGAATTAAAAATTTCAATTTATAGGTCTTTGATATCTTTGGTCAGGTTTAGTCCAAGATACTTTTGTTGTTATGGATGTTGTTATTGTTGTTGTTGTTGTTGCAGCTATTGTTAGAGGGAGTGTTTCCATTTGCTCTTTCTCTGATTGCTTGTTATTGGTATATAGAAAAGGTACAGACTTTTGTAGATTAATTTTGTAACTGCCACTTTACTGAACGTGTTAAAAATTTCTAGGAGTTTTCTGGTGGAATTTTTGATGTCTCTTGGATATAATATTATATCATCTACAAGAAGGGATAATTTGATTTCTTCCAATTATTAATCCTTTAATTTCCTTCTCTTATCTTATTGATCTTGCAAGAGTTTCAACTACCATGTTAAAGAGGAGTGGTGATAGTCGACAGCATTGTCTGATCCTTGATTTCAATGGGAATGCTTCTGGTTTTTCACAATTAGAATGCAGTTGGCTGTGGGTTTGTTGTATATGGCTTTAATTAGGTTGAGGTATGTTCCCTCCAGTCCAATTTCCTCTAGGACTTTGAAAACAAATCCATGTTGAATTTTGTCAAAGGCCTTCTCTGCATGTATTGAGATGACCATGTGTTTCTTGTCTTTGAGCCCATTTATATGATTTATGAAGTTTATTGACTTACATATATTGAACCATTCCTGCATCTCTGGAATAAAGCCAGCTTGATCATGGTGGATGATCTTTTTGATTTGTGTCTATATGCAGTTTGCAAGTATTTTTTTGAGAATTTTTGAATCTATCTTCATTAAGGATATTGGTTTATAGTTTTCTTTTCTGGTTATATCTTTCACCTGGCTTTGGTATAAGAGTGATGTTGGCTTCATAGAATAAATTTTGAAGTTCTCCCTCCATTTCTATCTTTTTGAATTAATTAAGTAGTATTGGCTGTAGATCGTCTTTAAATATCTGGTAGAATTCTGCTGTAAATCCATCTGGTCCTGGGCTTTTTCTAGTTGGAAAGTTTTGTATTACTATTTCAATTTCTTTATGTGTTATGGGTCTGTTTAAGCTGTTAATCTCTTCTTGATTTAGTTTGGGTGGTTCCCACACTTTTATATACCCATCCATTTCTTTTATATTTTCAAATATAGTAGCATATAGGTTTTTAATGTATTTTCTCTTAATGTTCTGGATCTTTTTGGTGTGTATTGTGATGTTTCCCTTTTCATCTCTGATTTGTTGATTTGGACATGCTCTTTCTTTCTTTTGGTTAATTGGGCTAGTGGTCTGAGAGTCTTTTTTATCTTTTCAAAGAACCAGCTCTTGGATTTGTTGATTCTTTGTATTATTTTCTTTTTTTCTATTTCATTAACAAAGAAATGAAATTTCTCCTCTGATTTTTATTTCTTCTTCTCTGATGGGTTTGGGTTTCATTTGTTGTTGCTTTTCAAGTGTCTTGAGTTGCAATGTTAAGTCATTTATTTGTGTTCTTTCCAATTTTTTTAATGTAGGCACTTAGAGCTATAAACTTCCCTCTAAGGACTGTTTTCAACGTGTCCAAGAGGTTTTGTGGTGTTGCATTGTCCTTTTCATTTAGTTCCATGAATACTTTTATTTCTTTCTCAATTTGTCATTTGACCCATTTATCATTCAGGAGTGTGTTGTTTAATCTCCTTGTGTTCACATAGTTACTAGGGTTTCTTCTGGTGTTGATTTTAAGCTTTATTGCATTGTGGTCTGATAGACTTCATGGAATTATTTCAATCTTTTTGTATTTTTTGAGGTTTGTTTGTGCCCCAGTATATGGTTGATTTTGGCGACAGTCCATGGGGTGCTTTATCAAAGTATTTTCTTCAGTGCTTGAGGGGGATATTCAGTACATGTATGTTAGGCCCATTTAATGTATGGCATTGTTTTATTCAGATGTCTCTCTGTTAATTCTCTGTCCCCTTGACCTATCTAACAGAGACAATGAGGTACTGAAGTCCCCTACTATCAATGGGCTGGGATTAATCTGGGTCTTAATGTCCTGTAGTACTGGTTTTATGAAGTTGGTTGCACCAGAGTTTGTTGAATATATGTTCATGGTTGTAATATCTTCTTGGTCTATTGTTACTTTAAACAGAATGAAGTGGCCCTTTTTATCTCTTCTGATTCATTTTAAAGTCTATTTTTTCAGATATTAGAATAACAATGCTTTCTCTTTTCTTGTACTTTGTATGTTTTTTTCCATCCTTTCACCTTAAGGTAGTGCCTGTCCTTGAAAGTTAGATAAGTTTCGTGCAGACAACTAAAAGATGTGTTTTGTTTCTTAGTCCATTCAACTAGTCTGTGTCTTTTGACTGGGGAGTTCAGTCCATTGTTATTTAAAGTTATTAATGAAAGATGTGTATTGAATCTTGTCATTTTTATTTCTGTTCATATTCTTGTTATATCTGTGCATTTCCACACTTATACCTTCACTGAGTTTCTTTCTGTAACCCCTTGGCTATAGTCATTCCTTTCTTCAGTTCTTTCTATTGGTTCAAGAACTCTCTGAAGTACTGGGTTTTTGGACCAGTCTATTTAAGTCATGGAAAAATTTTCTTTCCTCTTTGACTATAATAGAGATTTTGGTATGGTAAAGTAATCTGGGTTGGCATCTATGGTCAGTTAGAACTGGGAATATTTTGGTCCAGGTTCTTCTGGCTTTCATAGTTTGTGCTGAAAAGTCAGCTGCAATTCTGATGGGTTTTCCTTTACACGTGACTTGTTTTGCTTTTGAAGTTTCAGTACTCTCTCGTTCTTCTGTATGTTTAGTGTTTTTACTATGATTAGCCATGGATATTTTCTTTTCTGATCCTGCATATTTAGTGTTCTATGCACTTCTTGTATTTGTATCACATGATTTTCTTTAATTTGGGGAAATTTTCTTCTATAATTTTGTTGACGATCTGGTGCATACCATTATCTTGAGATTCTTCTCCCTCCTGTATGCCCATGATTAGTAAAGTTTGGTCTTTTTATGATGTCACACAATTCCTCCATATTCCTTTGTTGTGATTTATTAAAATTTTCACAATGTTCACTTGAGTGGTCTAATTTTCCCACTTTATCTTCATTGTTGATATTTTGTTTTCCATTTCATTCATCCTATTGGTGAGGCTTTCTCCTGTCATTTCTAATTGGCTTACTGAGTGTTTCACTTCCTTCTTCATTTCAGCCTGAGAATTCATCAATATTTCTCTTTTCTGAATTCATTCAGAAGTTTATCCCTATCTTCTCTCTGTTCTTTGATTTCTTTGTGTGTTCTTTAAATTCACTGAATTCTTTTTTCATGTTTATAATTGTTCTTTTGAGTTTCATGTCCTTTTTATATCTAGGGGGTTCTCACTGTACTCCTCTAGTGGACCACTGGTACTTTTGGGGGATATATTATTTTAGTTTTGCAAGTTGTTATTTTTTCTCTGTGACTTTGACCAGTGGATTTCTTTTGTAGTTTCTGGTTCTTGTGTGAGACTCAAGACTTCCTTTGTTAAGTCTGACTCTTTTTGTAAATTTTATGTGCCTTTGTGGTTTACTTTTTGGGCATGAAAACTGGTTGGTCTAGGGTTTAGGTTCTCTATTTTGATTTTATATTAGAGTGGCTAAATTGTTTTCATCATCAGGAGTTCCCACAGAGACCCAAGTCAGATGAGGGTCAGATGCTCTCAGGCTTTCTCCTAACACCCAGATTCCTCCAGGAAAGATGCTAACCTCAGGAATCTGGGGGCTGGGCTGACCTGGGAGCAGGACCCAGGAAAATGATCAACCCAGGAAGCTGCTGGCTGTGCCACCCAGGGATGCAAAGGGAGGTGGAGGTGGGAGGAGGTCCTGAGGGCTCCTGGGGACTACTGGGAGGAATTGGGTTGTCAGGATGCAAAGGATCAGGAAGCAGTGGGGACTCTGGGCCAAAAGGTCAGCCCAGGGTTCTGGGGTGCCAAGACAAGAAATGGGTCAGTACCCAGAGCAGGAGGAGAGATGGGGTTAGGGAGCTGGGAGGGTGAATGAGGCTGGGAGAATCAAGGCATGGTGGGCACAGCAAATGATGCTGGCACCCAGAAGCTGGTGGCTGTGCAGTCAAGGGATGCAAAGGGAGGTGGAGGCAGGACCAGACTCAGAGGGCTCCTGGGAACTGCAGGGAGGAATCGGGTTGACCTGGATCCAAAGTATCAGGAAACATTGTGGATATTGTGCCAAGAGGTCAGTCTGGTGGTCTGGGGTGCCAAGACAAGAAATGGGCCATTATCCAGTCTAGGAGGAGAGATGAGGTGGGGGAGCTGGGAGGGTGAATGATGCAGGGGAGTCAAAGCACAGTGGGTGCTGCAGGTCCCACCCAGGAAAGATACTGGCAACAGGAAGCCACAATGTTTTTTAAGTTAATTACAATATTGATACCTCTATCACTCTAATATCATTTATTTGTTAACAATGAGTCACTGAGTCTGGATTATCCTCAAAGATCAAGGCTTACAAAGGATTTGAATTCCAGGAATGGGTTTGCAGGATATTGTAGATGTTAATACAGATTGTTGCTTTGTTGGTTTCTCCTCACTTTTTGGAAGGTCTCTTCACAGATCAACTTTGACATATAAAATATGATTCAAAATCAGAAAATAAAATTCTGATTCTTTTTCTGCTCCCAACCAAAACTAAAGAAGCAAACAACAGCAAAAGAGAAAACACTTCCTGTTAGTGTGTCATCCCTAGAGCATGGTAGCATATCGTTTTGAACTGTATTTTGGATCCCCAGCTGACATGTACTATCCCAATAGCCACCACTTCCCCATACTTATATAGTGCATGACTGGCTCTGTCTTTACAATCGGGGGCAAAATTAGTTTTTACATTGTTCATTGCCAGAATGCAAGTGCTGGCCCTGCTGCTTATTTATGACAATGATGTTAAGTATTTGTGAAAATTCATGCAAAGGCTGTTTTCTCTCAAGAGTTGAAAAATATACTGCCAAATTTCTCATAATTGTAAATTTTATGACTCTTATTTTTCATAGTTATTACAGGATACAAGCTTCTGTTTGCTAACATTTGAACTAATTTCATAATTAACTATTATCTTGAATCTTTCAAATATCAAAAGCCTAAAACTTCTGGAATTTATGAATTCTGGGTATATTCATAGGGAAACACAACAGTTAATTTTTACTTCTTTAGAACTTTGAGAGATAATTTGAATCTGTTGTTCATGTATTCTGCTTGGTACTCAATTTATTCATAATCAAAGTGTCATTGTAAACAAAGAATTTTAAAAAGCACTACATTAATTTTTAAAATTTGTTCTCTCCCTCCATTTTTATAGTTTAAATTGAAAATCAGTATAGTCCAAGAGAGTTCCAAAATTGTACAAGCTATTGCCACAGCCTTCATTGCTTCCCAAAACTTGAAGTTAAGACCCTATTGCTGAAGACAGGACATATATTGGACACGGGTATTGGAGCATAGAGTTGGAACTAACCTGGAAGTCACTTCCCTGAAGACTAGCTCTCATAGTTTTGGAGGACACTATGCATGCTGCTAAGGGAGAAAATCGGTCAATGGTCCAACCTAAGCTTTAAAAGCCTAATAACCACAACAATGACCAGCACAGCAAACTATGTTGGTGCAACAGTGGCACTTTTATCTTAGGGGTAACAACAGCTACTGAATTGAACCTAAATTCCACTCAATGGAGGGAACTCAACTGTGGCACTGTAAACAACCAAATACACATGGCTGGAGTAGTCATAGATCTTACAGTAACTCCTAAGGATGTCACATCCCTAGACAAATGTAATTTCTTACTATATGCTAAACATGGATCCCTATATTTACAGATAAGTATGCTAACCACCCATCAAATAATCTTCTTTTCCAACAAATGGAGACGGAAACTACTACAGAGTTCCACAGCAGATCACACACAGAGAATAAGTGTCTGTGACACGGCCACCCCTTTGTGACCTATCTACTATGGAACCTTTAAAGATAAGGCTCATGGAACATAGTGGAGCAAGGAGTAGAAAGAATATTAATGCATCTCTCAACTCTCACCAGAGAAGTTTCTTCATGCAATAGTGGGTGATGAACACAAATGACCAAAGTGAGGAGAATAATACTATGTAGAGTGTGGGTCCCTGAATAGGACTCCTCTATTAAACTTTACCCACCCAGGGACCATTGTGGAAGGGAGAATGGAGTTTGTACATGCCAAAGGAGGAGGCATATGACCATAAAGAAACAGTCTTTTAAGCTTCTCAGACCTTCTTCATATGAACTTACAGCAATGGTATCAGCATGCACAAGACCTGTGCAAATTAAATCAGAAAAAAATGCATAAAACTGGGAAAATGAAAGCAGGCCCCAACCTTAGTCAAATAACTATTGGCAGCTGATTACTCCTGGGTGAAAAGCTGTTGATCTTTGTTAAAAGGAAGACTCTGAATAGGCTGACTAGACCCCAATGGATGAGTTTTCACTGAGGGATATCTGGGTACACCTACTTGACTCAATAGGCCTTAACATACATGATTGAAACTATGAAATCAGGGGAGGGAATATGGGGGTGTATGGTTGCAGAGGGGACATAAAGATGATTTAGATGTTTTGTAGGAAGTGGGCAAATACTCAATAAAATACATACATTTTTAAAAAGAAAAATAAGGTACATGAATGCTTTAAAAATCATATCAGAAAAAAACAAGCCTGAGCTATTACTAGACATGCCAGACCAAGGAAATGGTGCAACTTCCTCATCTGGACCTGATAATGAGTTGGACAGCCTGGCATTGTAATGGCAGTTGCCCCAACTGACCTGTTATCTGACCCAAGGGCCAATAGGCTGAGAGTTTCTAGCTGTTCTGTTGTTGATGAGGCATGCTTGAATTGGCATCTACCAGTCAGCTGTTCACCCCTCTAGAACTGCTGTTAATCTATTTTCCTGTCCCTACATCTGGATCTAATCCTTCCCTTTTACTTCTGCAACTGAATTCAACTTAATCCTTTCACTTCCAAACCCATGACCTGCAGCAGTCTGACTCACAGACGTGTCTTCTCCAGCTCAGGTTGGTTTGTTTTATTTATACTGTCTATACATAGACTGTTATGTCCCTGTGGCTTTCCTAGCTTTGACTCCTCAGGCCTCTTTGAAACCCCTATCCCTTTAATCCTTTGTAACCACTCTATAACATGTGTGTGTGTGCATGTGTGTGCATGTCTTTACTATGTGATATATAATGCATGATCTGAGAGTTCATATTATAAACTATGACTGGATTAAAAAGAACCTGTGTTTGCCTGAGCAAGGGATATCAAGGAATGTGAGAACATCTGGCAAATTGCTGTAATTGAAGTTCCTATATCTTTTGAAATTATTGCTATTTAACAAAATATAAATTTCTAGAGAGACATAAATATGCATCTGCCATAGCATGCTCATGATATTAATCTATAAAGAAAATAATAAGGTTATGTGAAGTAGGACAGTGAATTCATTGTCAAAGTATGCTGAAGAGAAGTTGTGGGGTGTATGGTAGTTACAGGTAACTTGAAATATAGAATAAGAAAGACGTGTTTTCAAATTCTGTTAGTTATTTTCTTTAATTTGATAAAAATGTAGTCTCTTTCAATTCTGTTTAACTGAAATACTTAAAATGAGATTAATTGAACCTAAGCCAAAAAGCATCAATAATAACAAATGAACAACCCAATATATGTTATGAGTAAGGGTCTTCTCACTGTGACCTGCTGCTGCTGGTGGTGGTTGCTGCTGCTGCTGAAGATGATGGCATGAGGATTCCCTACAGGGAAGTGAGATGCTGTCACTGGATTTAGATTTGGGTGATATTTACAACACACTGAATAACTTTTTCTTGTTTCAGAAATGTTTGTAGCTCTCTTAATTTTATTTATAGAAAATAAACTGCTTTTAATACTGAGATTTGTTACAGTTACACAACCAATAGCTTTTAATTAGCATAACATTTCTTTGAAGTATTTTGAAATAATCTTTCATATATGTTGCTATAACACAATATGTGGAATATTATATCACAGTTAAGAATGATTTTATACTATGTAAGTGACATCAGTTTTGACACAATCTAATTAAACTGTTAAAAATCAGATTAAAAAATGAATCATTTTATCAGGTAGTTTATCCCAGGAACACCATAATAAAATCTACCTTCTAGAGAATAGTTAGATTTTAAGATAGTTGTGAATTTTTAATATAGTAACAATTTTTATAATGCCCGACTTTTAGACATGTTGCAGGAACAAGAACAATTGAGTTTATGTACTTAAAATAGTCAAAACAAAACTGCTAAGTGAAATATAAAATCAAATCCAATTACCCTAATAGCTGGGTTAATGTTACTAGAGCTAAAGCATTGCCGTACTTCCATTTAAAATCTTTGAACGTGAATTCTTCATGACACTAACCTGAGAGTGCAGGGTTCACCTTTTCAGCATTAGAGTGGAGACTGAGGTAAAGCAAAGGGTTTAGGCAGAGAGATTGGAGCATGATGGGGTCAAAGGAAGCTCTGTGTGGAGCAGTGTAAAGAAGCCTGGTGCACAGCACCTAAGTTTGCCTTGTTGATCTTTCCTACCCATACCTTCTTTATTGACACCCACCTGGACCCATTCAATGCATTTTCTGCATTTGTTCACGTTCCAGATTCTCCTTGGCAAGGCATTCAAATAACAACTGTGGTGCAACCCTAATATTAAATACTAGAATTCTGGTTTTATTTTCAAGTTGAAAACCTACAATTTCAGAAAGAAAGGACAAAAATTTTGACCTTTGAAAGCGTAAAGTGATTTTTTTTCCTGTTTTAAGAAATACAACTTTTCTCTGTAGGTGGATGCAACTGAAAGTCTCTAGTAATTAACCAGAAAATAAAGTGGTAAATGGGTGAAAGATTTTCATTTGAAACTTGAGAATTTCTTACATTTAAAATCTATGACTCTTTTGGATGGGACATTTATAAGTACTTCATTTCCTGCTAAGGTAATTAATGTATTAGAAAGAAAATGTACATCAAATCATTATAATTCAGTTCCATTAAGTGGTGGACTTGGAGAAAGCAACAAAAAACAAGTAGTAAGTTTCCTAAGAAGGTGAACAAACACCTGAAAAGGACCAAAATATTTTTTAAGATTTACTGTATTTTCCTGCTAATTTCACTCCTACTTTTTGATTAAAGTATGTAGAGGTATGTAATACTTTTTATTTTTGTTGAATGGTTTTGATTTGATACAATATGTTTGATCATATTTAGATCCCCTTCCATATCTGCACCACCCTTCCCACCCAAGTTCATGTACTATATGCATGACATAATAATATACATTAAGGCCTATGGAGTAAAATGTTTGTCCCCAAATGTCTTTCAGTGTGGTTACATTTGCTGAAGCCTGGTTAAACTACTGAATCACACCTTTAGAAGAGACTGACTATTCCCTTCCCAGAAGCCATCAGTCTCCAATAGTTCCTAAGCTAGGTTTCTTACCCACATCTATGCTGGGATTTTTATTGCTTGAATTTATGTGGTAGTTGTATATTTCGACGCCATTGCAGTGATGTCATATAAGTAACTTCCCAGGTGTCTGGAAAACTGTTTCTTTGTGATCATCTACCATCTCTGGCTCTTATAATCTTTCAGTTCCCTCTTTCCCAGTTATCCTAGAGATTTCTGGAGACAGAAGTTTGATATACATGTCCAAGTCAGGGATACTCCCTCAGCAATCTCTTATTCTCTGCAGGTTTGCCAGTTGTGCATTTCTGTGTTAATCACCATCTGCTTCATAAGGAGGTGTCTATGGTGAGAACTGAGAGATGAATTAATCTGAGTATAACAATAAGTCATTAGGAGTCATATTAATGTTGAATGTATTTGGCAAAACAATAGCTTAGGTTCTCCACTATGCGCCATGCCTGTCTAGGTCTGATACTAATGTCAGGCATGTGTTCCATCTTATAAAGAGAATATTAAAATAAATTAGAAAGCAAGAGCTTACAATCATAATATCCATGCCACTATTGCACCAAAGTAGAGGAATATGATACTTTTATCCCTTAGAGAAATGAATGCTGAACTAGAAAGACAAAGAGTGAATGCTTATGTAACTTTGTCAAATAAATACTGGTAGTTATATCTACCAGTATATACAAAACATACTGAACATTGGTGTCTTTTTAAAACAGTTGTCTCTTATTTGTCTTAATATTGTTGACTTACAAGTTTCAAGAAAGCTGAGTACTGGGAAATTCCATCTTGCTTTTAATATGTCTTACATATTAAAAAGGATCAAGAAAAAGCAATTTTATATGGATACAAGTTAATTTCCTGATTTCTTTTATTCCACTTTTATCCTCAACTTATGAATGGAATTGATTAGAAACATACCACCTGTCCAGCAGAGTGGGTGCAGCCTTTGTTAGGAAAACCTCCCATAGTTTGTAATATCTCCCATTTAAAAAGATGTACCCGTGAAATATCACATATTCATTGATATCAAAAATCTCTGTAAGTTGTTGTTGTTTATTAGAGTTATAACTGGGTAGGACCATTGATTGTTTTGTCCACTGTCTACTTGTATAGTATCTTCTGGTATCAAGAGCGATAATCTTCTTGACAGCTGGCTAGTAACTAATAGGAACTCATAGAAATTGTGACAGCATGCACAAAACCCATGCAAGCTCAAACAAGACAACATCTCAGCACAGACATGGGGAAGTGGATAAAAAATTCCAATTTAACCTAAGAAACTTGGCAACTGACAGCTGCTGTGAGGGGGAGAGAGAGTTTCTTAAAGGGAAGGAAACCTTGGTAAATTAAACAGGCTTCAGTGGGTGGATCCTTAATATAGGACACTTGAGGATTCAAAAGAGACTCTATAGGTGGATATAGAAATACACACATATAGAGAGAGTATATTAAAACTATATATCTTTAATCAGGGTGAGGGCAGTTAGGAGAGTATCAGATAGGGGAGGGTATCAAAATGCCATAAAATTTTATTGTATGAATTCAATGAGATTCAATTTTTTTTTACAAAAGAATGAGTGTTCTGCAGATGTATAAAAGAACCCACGAAGTACAAAAAGAATTATCTTATGAACTTGGAATGACTAGAACCCAGTGTTTCTTTTCAATTGTTAACTGTAAGCATGGAAGGTAATAATTTTGAAAAGTCATCATTTTTCTTTGGGGAAAAAACAGCTTGTAATGAAGAAAAAAATGCTTGTATAAAAAGAAACTCTCAAGTTGACAGAACTGACAAATGGAAGGAGAGGCAAGCCAATATCACCTTAACATTCACTCTCCACATGAAACCAACCTCTGCATTGCATGAATCAATACTTTCTGTGTGATTATAAGTTAGTTTTGAGCATGGCCTCTACAATCAATGAGCAAATAAGTTAACAACAACCAAGGAATCTATATTGTCAATCAAATAGTGATAGAATTTGTGGAAATAATATTTTGTAGACTGTTTTATCTTAATCAAAGACCATATCTCATTTTCCTTTGAATTTTTGGCCTATTCTCCCTCATGAAAGATTGGATTATGTTCATCTGAATTGGTGAGGGCTAATCTTCTTTACCTCATTTACCAAATCAATGGCTATTCTCTTCTGTACACACTTTATAAGCGCTCCTAGATACAATGTATTTATTTCTAGCACACATATATTCATGGACTGTTCCCTAGACTTCATGGTATCTAAGAGGGTTCTGGCTCAGATTATCATTCTCTGTATTTCACTTTGCATTAGACCTACTTGAGATCTAATGACTTTCTCAAATTTCCCTTGTTTTTCTGTATTTCAAAAGTTAGGACCTTCATTTCTTGCTTCATAAATTTCTATATGATAAGGTGTTTTAAGTTGATCTTTAAAAAACTGACAATTTCCCCATGCTAGGAAAATGTTTTTCCATATCCAATGCAAGAATTTCAGAGTTCTTTCATTATTAAATATTTGTCAGCAATGACTTTATTTAATTTTTAGGCAAAGTCAAAATCAAAAATAAAATATTTTAAATTTAGAATTTAAAAAGCCAGCAGGACTCAGAAGGCATAGGTATGTGGATCTCTATGAGATCAAGGACAATCTGGTCAACACAGCTAGTTCCAGACCATCTGGGTCTACAGTGATACCCTACTGCAATACTCACCTCAAAGAAAGATTTAAACAATCTATAGAATTTAAATGGGCTTCATGTTAGAATATAGTAATTCACAAAAATTGTTTTCTTCTTGAGATTGTTTGTGTGTCTCTGTGTGTGTGTGTGTGTGTGTGTGTGTGTGACTTTACCTCAGATAACATAATTTTAGCTTCAAAGGCACTTTTTAGTCAAAATGGTGTGAGAACATTTACCAGTAAGACAAAAGATGAAGTGTTTTGCTGATTTCTGTCAAATGGCAAAATGTCTGTTTATAACTCATGAGTTTTCTGCACAGGGAAAAATCAATTTCCTAAGCAAAAATTATTCATAGCTTTGTGAATATACACCATGTGTACAACAATGAAACTATCCATAGGTGAATATGCCACAAAAGCTTGCTGTTAAATATCTATGCAGTTCAGTCAATAGAACGGTTCCTGGATAAGATAAAGATGGAAAAAAAAAAAAAAAAAAGCTATAGCGCAGCTCTCCACGCCGGGACTCCCTAAGCCACATTCACCCTTCCATCCCCACCCCCTCGCCGTTCTATACTGACTGGCTAACTCTACTAGCCTGCACTACTATGCTCAGACCTCTTGGGGTAAGCCTATAGTGCAGCCCTCTGTGCCGGGACTCCCTAAGCCACATTCACCTTTCCATCCCCCCGCCATTCTATACTCCTAGTTTGGGCCCTACGCCATTCCTAGTCTTAGGGCCCCAGACACCTGGGGAACCAATACTGCTTCCTGACTCTTCTCGCCCAGACCAACTCAGTGCCTTTCTTGGGCCCCAGGAGCACTGCTTCTGATCCTGGACCCACCGTCACCTCCCTCTACTTCCCTGCTCCTGCAACACCTGCCAGCCTCTTTCTGGGGCTCCGAGGCTTACCTTTCCTCTCCCTGATCCTTTGAATCCAGTACAACCCAGCTACTCAATCCATTCCCTGGGAAATCTTGGGTCTTCTTCCCACCCCATCTGCCTTTGCATCCCTGTGTGGCACGGCCACTGCCAGGGTCTCAGGTCAGTCCAACACCCAAGTTCCTGAGGCCAAAATCATTCTTAGAAGATTCCAGTC
>NW_008349989.1:2844334-2844757 GCF_000622305.1 Nannospalax galili
TGATCAAGGAAGCTGAGGAGACCCCACCAGATGTTCTTGAGCCAGTGTCCAGTCTATAAAGAGGAGGGTCAACACGGAGGAATCATTTCCTCCATGCTTCCAAGAGAAGCCAACAATGGTCGAGCAGGACCTTTGACTTATCCTCACATGGATGGAGCTGGTAAAAGAAAGGAGCCAGGGGCTCCTCCCAACCCCATGGGACTCCTGAGGAACAAATCCTCTAACGACCTCAAGAGTAAAAACAAATCAGTTTATCTGGTCCAATTGTATGTCCTTAAACACCCAAAAGGGCTTTCAAAAGGAGAAGTAAATGGGCCAACATAATATCATAAAAGCATACATATATATAACTAAAAGTTACTCGACAAACAACAAAGCCAGACAGGCGATACCTTCAGTCGAGTTGTTGGCTAGGATAGATAA
>NW_008349989.1:2845823-2855093 GCF_000622305.1 Nannospalax galili
ACCAGATGCTGAAGAATATTAAAATTATATTTAAAGCAGTGTTACATTCAAATTAAGATGTATTTTCTGCTAGATTACATTTTTAAAAGGCAGTCATCACATATTATATACACTTAGCTATCAAATGACTGCATTTACATTTGAACCAAAATAAAAGATGAAAGTGGTTAATGAAGTTCTAATTCATCGCCTTGAATGTTTTTAGCCTACTACATCCAAATTATTTTTTTAAATAACTACCACTAGAAAGGCTAATGCGGCACAGATGACACCCCAAATATTTGCAATAGGTCACGTGACGCCCCTGCCGCAGCTCAACAATTGACTGTAATAGATTTAAGGAGGAATGATAGGCGGCCTTGATATTTAAATAGATAATATTTTCTATTAAATCTTTTTTTAAAAAACCTTGATTAACACCAGAAATATTTCTCACTTTGCCAAAAGAAACCCTCATTAAGGAAATTTTCACTGAGTTACATACAATATGCTCATCTGTCACCATGAACTTGTTTTTACTCCATATTCAAAGCTGTATGTTTATTTCTCTGTTCTAGTTCAGTTCTAAAAGCCAAAAATATGAAACAGATGTGGTGACTTTCTGTATACTGTGAAGCACAATTATGCTTCTTTGAATTGCTCAGGCTAAACAGTTGCCCTCCCTAGAGCACATCAGAACCGTTTGAGATGCTTTACAGCCAAGAATCCAGCATGCTACCTGTCAGGGACCTGAATGGCAGGCCACAGCTGGCTGATTGCACCGGATGCTTCCTCACGGTCCTTCCAAGTGGAGCCTGTAAAAAATACCAAAAAATCTGAATTACTGTAATATTTTGTATATTGTTAAAACTGTCACTTTAATTGTAAAAAAAAAAATTTAAATTAAAAAAAAGATGAAAAAAAATTGTGTGTCAGCATTAGGAAATGACTTATGCTGTCTTTACTGGTGATGATGCAGTGATATTCAGTTTTATATTTCTTCTTAATCTCATCTGTCAAAAGGCTTATGGTTCCCACTTTTGTTTGTTATTTTATGTTTTATTACCTTTATTTTTTTATGTGTATGAATTTATCGCCTGCATGTATATAAGTTCATTCATGTTCTGCAATGCCCACCAAGGTCAGAAGAGGGTTTTAGATCTCCTGTAACTGGTGTTACAGATGGTTGTTAACTGCCATGTGAGTGCTGGGAACTGAACCCCTGGTCCTCTGAAAGAGCAGCAAGAGCTGTGAATCACTGAACCATCTCTTCAGAATCATTCCAATGTTTGTACAGGTGATTATACTCCTTTCTGTCAATATAGTAAATACAAATTTAATCATGTTCAGGGCTTTTGAACTAATATATAATGGGCTAAGAAACTTGTTTTCTTTGTTTCTTAATTCAAAATACTGTGGTATAAGGAAAGATACCTAGAGGTTCTTCACCTTACATTTTGCAAAATATCTTATATTTTATGTATATTTGAACATACTTGACTACCCATAAACACTGCAAAATGAGTTCCTTTACTTCTTCATGGATGAATCAGGTCAATCAGGAGAAAGCCCCAGGACACAGACACAAGACACAGCTACTTTGAGAGCTAGTCTTTGTGATAGAGTTTATTAGCAGAGGAAAGGCACACAGGACAATTCCCTTCAGGGTAGGAGTTGTCAGCCCTCAAGCTGTTGGCTGGTGGTCTTTACAGGGGAGTCTTTGAGGGATACAAAAGGCAAGAAGACTATTTTTTTAAAAAGTTAGGGAGGAGAGAGTGAGCCCAGGGCTTATCAGAACAGCTTCTGTTAAAATCACCCCCTTCTGTCCCATTCCATCAACCAGGATCTAGGTTATGGGGTAAGGAGCCTATACACTGTAAAACTTATCAGGGGGAAATAGTTTGTATCAAGACAGTTCCTACATTAATGGATCCAGAGTGCAGGAGCCTGTTCTGATTCCAAGATCATCAAAGGGGAAGCAGGCTGTCTTTGACCAAAAGGTGCAGAAAGCCTGTTTACCTTGTCTTCAAAGATCGGGGTACTCATTTACTTAGGTCCTGCATTCTCGGGGGTTTGCAAAACTGTGAGGCCCTGTTGGGAAGGGTACTGCTGTAGATCCAAACCCTAACACTTCTAAGGTAAGTTTTGGTTAGTTATAAGACATTTTCATGAAGAATCTTAATTTTTTTTTCTTTTCTGCTCATTCTTTTTTTTATTTTTCTGAATATCATACGTGAGCATAGTCTTTATATTTGTTTTCAATCTTCTCATTCTCCCTCCAACTCCTCTCATGTTCTACGCACTACTTGTCCATTCTTTGACTAGTATTGCCACACGCACACACATAGACACACACAAACACACACACACACACACACACATATTGAAATGAGTCCATTAGTGGTGCTCCTGTGTACCTCTGATTAGGACTGCACACTTGGAAGTAGATAGGCTCTCAGAGAGCTAGTCCCTGGAGAGAAGTGATTATCCCTCCCTCAGCATCCATTGCCTGCCTCTAGCAATTCATTTTGAGGAAGTACAGCTTGAAATTTCCCCCATCCATCTTGGTCAACTGATTCTGTCATTATATGTAGATCTTGTTAGATTACCATACTGTAGAGATTTCATTGTTCTAGCTTCCCTATAATGTCTTGAAAGTCTTAAGTTGCAACAAGTGTCTTGCCCCTTTGGGTCTAACATCCTGTGTATGCCTCGTCAATGATTTTCCTTGAGTCTTATATGCTGTGGTTATATTGTAGAGGAATAAGATGAATAACTTAGGGCTCAATATCTTACAGACGCTTATTCTGTTTTTAACCAGCTATGGAACTTTCTAATAAACTCTGTTGCAAAAAATCCTTTTCTGATGAGTGGTGAGAGGTACACTTGTATATGAAAATAAGATTATGTATTCAGAATATAGTTACGAATTACTTTGGTCTAGTGTAGTGACAGAAGAAGGCTTTTCTTTAGTATCTGTGCTAACTTCAACCATGCATACTTGACTCTGTTTACAGTACCACACTTGAGTTCTCTCCCACTGAGCAGGCCTTGAGTCAAATTAGATAGTTCCTGATTATCCCTGAGATAAAGTGACCCTACCACACCAATAGTGCTTATTTGCTGGATGAGTCATTGAGGTTCATAGGCTTTATAGCCCTTGTGATCACTGATCAGTTTTCTCCCTTGACAGGTTGCATAGTATCATCTGATACGTTGAGAGACAGTCTTCATGAAGGAAGTTTTCAGGTAATTTCCAGTTCAATTGCTCTAAAATCTTTGTCCAAAGTATGTTGTGAAGGGACTGTGGCATAATATTCCTATGGCTTTAAAAATATGCTTGGAGGCCGGCCGTGGTGGCACATGCCTTTAATCCCAGCACTCAGGAGGCAGAGACAGGTGGATCTCTGTGAGTTCAAGGCCAGCCTGGTCTACATAGTGAGTTCAAGGAGAGCTGGAGCTATAGGGAGACCCTGTCTCACAAAAGACATGTATGCCTGGAGAGCCTTATCTTATGAGACAGTTTATGAAAGGATGCTTGCTGAAGAATTATCTCTGAATGCCTCTACACCCCTAGTTTCTCAGGAAACCATTTGATCTCTCAAGGCATATTATGGTGGTTCTGTTATCCTGCTCATTATATTTTACTAAATTACTATATTCTGGCCACTTTATTATTATATACTCTTCTGTAAACATTCAGCTGTAGCTCTAATGAATATGATTATAAAAACAGAGTTGCCTTTTAACTTTCATGCATGGATGAATATATAAGAGTAAAGAAGTGAAACCATGGTGCTCCTGGTCTTTTTTCAGTTCCAGGATAATCCATTCAGGTCCTGTGGCTACCCCTCTGGAGGCAGAATGTTGTGTCTTCAGCAATACGATCTTGTCTTCATGTTCTGAGGGACAATCAAGGGCTGTGGAAATAGCCTGTATTAGTTATAATGTTTGGACTGCCACACCCAATAATGCAAAGGGACATTTCCCTTTCCTGGCCCTGTGATTCTTGCTATGTAGCCTCAACTCCACACACGCATTCCTTTCTATCTATCTAAATCTATATCTATCTATCTATCTATCTATCTATCTATCTATCTATCTATCATCTATCTATCATCTATCTACCTATCTATGTATCATCTATCTATCATCTACTTATCTATCATCTACCTATTTATCATCTATCTATCATCCATCTATCTATCTATCATCTATCTCTCTATCATCTATCTATCATCTATCTATCTATCTATCTATCTATCTATCATCTATCTATCTATATCTATCTATCTATCATCTATCTATCATCATTTATCTGTCTTTCATCTATCATCTATCTATCTACCTATCTATCATCTATCTATCTATCTATCATCTGTCATTTATCATCTATTTATCATCTATGTATAAATATAGTATATGTATTTTAGTAGGCTTATGAACTAATATATTTCCCTTTTGTTTTTCACACCTCTTAAGCATTATTTATCTCTTTTTCCTCTCTCTCTGCATACATAGCCAACCCTATTCCATCCCCTGTGAAACTATCTACCATTTTCCTCACTTTTCTGCTTGATAACACTTGTCTCCTACTAGCCCCCTTGACTTCCTTCCTCCCTTTCGTTTCTTTCCATTTTCCTGGCTCCTGCAGTTATATCAGGATATATACTCACATTTAAAAATTTGGAGCTAGGATCCACAAATGGGAGAGAACATATATTGCTTGTTTTTCTGAGTTTGAGTTACCTCACTGAGTATAACGTTTTCTACTTCCATCTATTTACCTGCAAATGTCAGGTTTCCATTATTATTACTGCCAAGTAGACCTCCATTGTGTAAATGCACCACATTTTCATTATCCATTCATCAGCTGAGGGACATTTAGATTGTCTCCATTTCCTAGCTATTATGAAAAGACAGCAGCAAACGTGGCTGAACAAATATCTCTACATTAGGCTATTGAGTCCTTTGGTTATATGCCAAGCAATAGTATAACCAAAGGGTAGATCTATTTTTAATTTTTTAAAAAGTTATCCACACGATTTTCTTTATAAAAGTGTTCTTACACTTCAACGATGTGGTCTCCCATGAAGTGGCTATGTGCAGCTAGGATCCTGTTTTTCCTGAAACAGTCGTTCTGTCTCTATGCAGAAAGTATGCATGGATTCTTGTGTTTAATTAGTATTTATCTTTGACCTAGATGTTTTTCTCCTCCCAGGATTCCAGAAATTTCCTTTTCTGGTACTACGAGGATTAATTCCCCCCTCCAATTCCCTGAAGTATTTATGCTGGAATTTTCAGATCCTCCCTGATGAAGAGTCCTTCATAATGCTCACAGTCAAGTCTTACAGAATTGTTTACAGTACTTCACCCTAAACAATATAATCCTCCTCACTTTCAAATTGCCACTGTTTAGTTTTAGAGTCCTAATGGAAAGTGGACTACAGCCCCACTACCATGGGGGGTTAGTCATGAGTACTTTATGACTCACATAATCATTTCTCTCTTGCCATTGCCTTTTAGTCCCTTATTCCAGACTTATGAACCTCCCCAGACACCCTCACAAACATCTTCTATTCTGTTAAATGATAAAGGTGCCAAAAAGATCCACGGAGCTATTCACCTATGATATAAAGTTGCACTGTCACATTATGTTCCTCTTTATTTCAGGAGGATGTCGAACTTCTAAAATATTTCCATGTTTTTTCCCCTTCATGAATAATGATATTAAGAATATGTTTTTGCCAACATCACTAGATGAGTAACTATGAATCAATGACCAAATGTATGTCATTTATATAAATTAAATATATAACTGATAAAAATGAAAATCTAATTCATTATGCTAATATAAAATATATTTTTTGCCTAAATCAATCCAGTTTTTTTGTATTTACCAATTATTTTGAGCAGATACAATTCTGCTATCCACATACATGGCAGAAAAACTTCAAGTTTCTTATTGATGAATACCTACAGGATGCTATAGTCTCCACAGTATTGTATTCTTTTTCTTTTGCTTCCTAATTAAAATTGTTATTCAACCTTAGTTTGACAAGTACTATCATTAAGTAAATGAACACGGTTTTTGGGTTCCTAAAACAGAAACAAAACAAACCAAAATAAAAAAATCAGCCTTTACCTTTTTGTGAGTGACTACCCTGGGTAATGAAAAGTAGAGTTTTCATCCTAATTTATGTTTTCTTACCTCTGTCACTCGTTTCTCTACACTTTATCTTTATGTGACTTGTATTTTCATATATTTTTTAATCATTCAAGCATGTATGTTCATTATTCCCACAACAACTTATTCTTTTCCTTACTGTACCTTTGCAACTTTTAGGAAGAATCTTCCAGAGTAATATACAAATAATCTAACTTTTCTAAGTTGTTTTCTTAATATTAACATTTTAGTATTTACATCTCCCTCTCATCTACTTCTTTTAATCATACCTTCTTTCTATTCTCTTTCCCCCCCATTTTCCCTTCTGTACTTTTTTTAGTAAAAGCTTAAGTTCTCTTTTATTTTCTCTTTTAGAAAAAATCTACATGCCCTCTCAACACTAGCATGTCAACAATGAACTCTAGGATTATTTAGATCCTGTCAATATGATACACACTTTCTATGTTTTCAAAGAGATTGAGAGAATTGAAATTTTTTTTTGTCATTGGCTGACAAGATTAAAAGACAAGGGACTCTCTGAGTCACACATATGTCAAATGGGTTTGGAGAAACAATATGAATTTTTGTATTCAGGAGAACAACCATATGTAAGATTTGGAAAAAAAGGATTTCATGTGCAAGGAGGAATAGGATCATGAGGAGTCAGGGAACATGGGTATTAATGAAATAAAGGAAGATGGGCAGAATTCTAAGCATGTCTCTGAGACATCCACTGCCTTCAGGAACACAGCTTATCTAGTACTGTAAACTCTAATTGTGAAGAATTTTGCTTTCATATGTAATCTATTTTATCTTGTTAATGTAGGGAAAACAACCACTTGATACTGAATCAGTAGTGTATTGCTTTAAAGCATGTTTTCTCCTGGTTGTTGCAGAATAGAAGTCTGAGATGGAAGCAGATCATTATATATAGTTGCTCATTTGAATATGAGGAAAGGACCAAAATTTTTAGCAGCATTCACTTAATGGAAAGTTCAGAAATGAAGAGTGGAGTCTTCCTACCACAATATACTCAATGCCACCAGTAAAATTGTAATCCAAAACATACATTTCCATTTAGTGCACTGATATTCATTGTGTCTTACTGACATTTTGATATCAGATTTCTGCCAAAATGACTAGAAAATAAAATAAAATTGTAATGATGCTCTGATCTTGAAGTATGAGTCAAGAGAAAATAATTTGAAGGTTCTAAGTTTATAGTGCTATTTTTGCAGCAATACAACACATAAAAAAGTGGATAACTCTAGAAGTAAATTTTTTGGGCAGTTGTAAAAGTGGATAACTCTTAGAAGTAAATTTTTTGGGGCAGTTGTAATTGTTAAATATGGTTTGAACAAATCTATTTAAAGGATTTGGAGCAAATTCTAATCCTTAGTTGTCCTAGGTTGTCTAGTGATTTTTAGAAATTTCTAGATGAATATAATGTCAGAATCTTACATAGTCCTTATGCTGGAAAGTTCCTTTTCACAATTGTCAATCCTCACTAGTTACTCTATAATACGTGCTGGGTAGAAAAACAGGTCTCCAAAGACATCCACATTCTAAATTGCATTAGAATGTCTGGCTAGTGCTGGCAAGATGGCTTGGTGTTGGTAAAGACACTTGCTTCCAAGCCTGCTGACCTGAAAGTGATCCCAGAGATCCACATGGTACACTAAAGGTCACTTTTACAAGTAGTCCTCTGATACAAATTCCCCCCACGAAAATAAATACATGTTTAAATAAAACCTATGAAATGGAGAATTAAGGTATCATATGAAATTATATTTCCAATTAGTATAATTTAAAAATATATGTATTCCTGTAATCTTAGGTTTATAACCTTACTCTAAGAATAATCTACAGAACTTGTAAAGTTGGAAGTGGTAGCTACAAACCTCAGAACTAGAGAGATAGCATAAAGAAAACTACATCATTGCTAGTCCTAAAGGTGGGAGCATTTTGCATTTCTAAATCCAAGAAATGAGGACAGAATATATGTTAAACAAACAAAAAACAATTAAGGGAATAGCATTACCCCAGAATATTCAAAAGACAAAGTCCTGCTAAAAATTTGAGTTTAGATAAATGTGTGCCCTCTTAAAAGTTTTACCTTGAGGCTTGAGAGATAGTTCAACAGTTAAGAGCACTAGCTGTATTTGCAGAAGACCTGGGTTCAATTCCCAGCACTCACTTGGCAGCTAACCACCATCTTTCACTCCTGCTCGAGGGGATCTGAGCTCTCTCTTCTGAATCCCACAGGCATTGCACAACATGGATACACTTACACGCATGCAGGCAATACACTTATACACACAAAATAATAAAAATAATAATTAAAAATATTAAAAGTCTTGCCTCCTCAACTAAAAAATAACATCTTATTTTACTTTAAGACATTGAGAACTGGATTATTGCTATGACAAGAGAAAACAAATGCAATGGTTTTCTTTTTTGGTCTTTTTCCTGGTAAACATTGTCACAATTTGCTCAGCTTCTTTGTTACAGTTGTCAGGTCTCTGCATCATCTCCCCGTTGTCTTTTCATGTATTCCTTATGTAGCACGTGGTCAAGTCCAAAGGATATTCTAACTTACTGTTTGTAGGCATAACCTTTACTCCACTGAATGTAACAGTATTCTGTAGGCATTCATAAATTCTTGACTAGGTAATTGTGCTCATTTCTGCCATTGGATGTCACTTTATCTCACACTCTAATGTCAATGTTATCTCCTAAACAACAAAATGTGATCAAAGCATGACCTTGGTCACAAAATAACAGAAATAGCAGTCACTTGATTATTTCTATAACAGAAAAGCTTGGTATAATGTTGTGTGCTGCTCTGGGAAACAAAAATAAACATAAATGGTTGTTTTAACATATCGCACACTTTTTGACGTGAAACACAGCATTTCTCTTTACTTACAAATAACTCTGGGGGTATATTTTGTCTCTCTAACTGCTTTGTATTAATATAACATTATTATTCTTAGTCTCCCACATTTTAATTTAATTAAGGTAACTATGCCTCTCCAGTCACTAGAGGGAAAAAATTTCTATAATTTACTTAGAACATGATCCTTGAATTAAAATTATTACTTCAAAGAATAAAGCATAAAAAG
>NW_008349989.1:2855167-2860955 GCF_000622305.1 Nannospalax galili
GCTAAATATGACCATTACAAACTTTGACTATCATATTTTAAGCATACTAATTTTTATTTATACCTAAACATTTTATGTTACTGAGACTACTACATTTTTCATTCTAGGCTTATATGAGTTTTCTTTGAGCAATGAATAGTTTATTGATAGTATACATGCATTAAAACCAGCACAGAACTGAAGATAATTGAAAACACTGCAGACACGGGACATAAAAGATATTAACACTTCACGTGAGTTGATGTCAGGCCAGAACTGAGATTTGATTTTCCACATATGAAATATACCAAAATAGGAACTTAGTTTAGCTTAATTTAAAAATGGTTACAGCTAGGGTTGGAGCCATTTCCTCATTCAATTTTTGATTTTTGTCTAATTGAGTTGACATGGGTCTTGTTCATGCTATCACCACTGTTACAAGTTCATATGAGCAAGTTCCCAGTGGCCTGAAAGCCTGTGTTTCCTTATGTTCATGCACCAACCCTGCCTCTTACAATCGTTCCACCCCTTCTTTCGCAGTGGTTCCTGGGCCATGGGTGGGTGAGATTTGTTATAGGAGTCCTATCCAGGGATATGCACCCTGAAGTCACTTGTTACCCTAAACAGCCATTTGTGATCTTCTGTTTTCATCACACTCTGTTGCATAAGGAAGCTTTGCAGATGAAAGTTGAGGGATGTATTGGTATTCTCTCTACCTCCTGTTTTGCTATGTTCTATAAGCCTTAGGTGTAGAGGTTAAGGAGAGTAAACCTTCTTTCAGGGAGAGACTCTAGATAGGATGACTAGACTCCAGAGGATGAACTTGCACAGAGGGATATCTGGGTAAAAATGCTTGACCCTATAGGACTTAAAATATATGACAGAGTGCATGAAATCCATTGAGAGGGCAATAAGAAATACAGATGGGGGAGAGAGTCTAAGTTTGATTAAGATCTACTATATGAAATGCACAAAAAAATCAATAAAAATATGTTCAAAATATTATTCTTGTCTCCTATAAGTGTTCATTCTGTAATATTTTATTGAAGTTTGCTCTGTTTTTCAAATATACAAATTTTATACTGATATGATTAAAATAAAAACAATTACTGTTCCTTCCAATAACTAAGGTGACTCATTTATTACTTTTTACTGATAAAAGTTCCTATTGTGAAAGATTGAGTGTAGCATTTGTTTTAATAAATTGCTGCATGTACAATTGTAGATGTCTAGTTACCAGTCTTCTGAAGTCCAGTCTCCTTAGTATTTGCAGCTTTTCTGTGAAATTCTGAAGAATCAAAATTCTCGTCATCCACTCAGGAGACTGACATGAAAGTCTTCACCAATACCAGGAAAGCATGTTTGTCTTATGTTTTTCTATTCAACACATGATAAGCCTTTGAAAGTGCAAGTCATGGTTCATATTTGTCATTAAAAATGTACAGTTTCTTAAGTATACATGCTGTCCTCTCCCTTTTAGGTAAAGAAAGCTAAAACAATGTTGTAATTACATGACTAAACAGGGGGAAACATACTGATAAGCCTCATGAACATTTGGAAACAAAAGCCAGGTTATCTACAGCTAACCAATTGTACTGAAATACAAATAAAGATAGGAACGAAGGAAGGAAGGAAGGAAGGAAGGAAGGAAGGAAGGAAGGAAGGAAGGAAGGAAAAAAAGATGCAATATCCCTGAAAACAGAAATGTACTTTAAGACAGTAGACTCATCTTATTAATGGTAATCCCAGTACTATATAATAACTGAATTCTAAAGTGATCAACAGAAAGAATATAAATTCCATTTGGGGGCAAGAGAAATGGCTAAGCAATTAAGACCACTTACTGGTCTTGTATAGTACCTGGGCTCAGTTTGCAACACACACATTGGATAGCTAACAACCACCTGTAACTCCAGGACCATGGGATTTGATGCCCTCTTCTGACTTCTTCAGATACCTGCACACAAACAGTGCATAAAACATGTAGGCACACATACACATATACATAAAACTTGTATTTTTAAGACTTTTTTTCCAAACAGACTTATAGTTAATGGGCCATTAACTATACTGGAATACATTAAGAATGTAAGCTCTTGGTTATGGCTAGGATGCATAGATGTGTTATGGAGTTCAGAGAATTGAACTGTAAGGTCATAAAACAGACCTATCAAGAAGGATACCTGGAATTTTATTGAATATTTGGCAGTGAAAGATTATCCCAGCTGCCATCGAGAACTAACCTTGTCCTCTACGTCTATTTCTGATTTTGCAATATTATGAAAATGTCAGGAAAATGGCTTTTTACCTCTTTGGCCCTTAAGGAATGATAGTAGTTTATAAAATAATCAAAAACCCTTAAACTCTTTACAGTAGTTGGCATCTAAAGTAATATACTGTCATTAAGTTCTTTTCAGTTAAAAGATAAAGATTAATTAAATTTTATTCACATACAGTGGAAAACATGTACACTGGATTCAAATATATTGAAAAGTATGCATTTATAAATGATAATAACCATATAAATTTCTAAATAGGTACTTATTCCATAACCTAGTACACCATTCATAATTGCAAAGATGGCAAAATATTGAAATTAATAATTCTACAAATAATGTGAATGAAGAACGCTTGAAATTAGGGCTGGACAGATGGCTCGCTCAGAAAAGTACATACAGCACAAGCATTTAGACTTGAGTTAAATTCCCAGCATCTACATAAAAATTCAGACACAGTTTTTGGAGCTAAATTTCCTTCTGGGAGATGCAAAGGATGTCTGCCCACCTGCCACCCTTTGATAGTCCAACAAAATGAGGTCTCATTTTGCCAAACTGCAGTCTAGGAAGACAATGAGTTTATTTAGGCTTACAGAGCAATGGGCAAGGTTCTACTTACATGAGTGTAGTTGCTCCCTTCCTTCAGCTGCACTGGAAAGTCTCCATCCAGGTGTAGATCATGACTTCTTCCCCACAGTCACACAAAATGGCAAGAGACTCTGCCCTGGCTTCCTCAGTTTAGATAACTTTTGAAACCCACCCCCATCCCCACACCTGTGGAACTAGGACCCACTGGTTAGCTAGGATAATCCTAGGCAAGCTGGTGCAACCAAGCTTGAAAAGGTGGTTATGCCTTCTGGAGAACAGTTCTATGTATATGTAACAGTGGTGCATCACTGCCTCTAGTCCTAATCCTGAAAACATACACATGCAAACAACATGTGTACACAGACAAATAACACTTCAAGTAATTCCATATTTAAAATCCATTGAGTTGATTAAATTGAAAACCTAAAATATTTAGAATTTTTATGGAGTGGTTCTTATCTTCCAATCAGCAAAATATTCAAGAGTATTTTCTAAAAATCTAGGGACCTTTCAGACCTCAGATAACCAATATAATTAAAGTCTTAGTGTATAGTTGCCTCACTATATTTATGCAATTCTATGTTTTTCTCTGCACAAACTAATTTTTATATTTTGTACACAATCAACAACTTAAAATACATTTGGGGGTATAGAGAAACTGGAGAGATTCTTAATATCATCAAAATTGATTTTTTGAATTATGAATAACAAACTTTGTACACATCATTAGAATATGTTTGAAAGTATTAAATATATAAAAATTGAGGTATAGTGCAAGAGTCTATTTTCCCCCTGTACCATGTGATGATTATGGAGCACTTCCTGGCATTTCATGTTTCACCTAAACATCTGACCCTGTTCCAGTCAGAGATTTGTCTCTGAATATGCAACAGGATCACATATAGCACCAAAACTCCTGAATGTTTATCTGTTAGAGGCATGGAATGAAGTTTATTTAATCTTCATTCTTATTTTATGTCCTTGCAGTCATGGTTAGAGAAATTAAATTTACAATTTCTTATTGATTTTATGGTCTTGTCTTTTAATTCCTTTCAAGAAAAGTGGCATCATTCAATGTTGGTCATATTTACCAGATGCTTTCTAGTAAATTTAATTTGCTGTTTTGCTGTTTGCTTTTGTTTTAGAGTCCAGAATGTACTCTTCCAATTATCACTGGTTTTTGGACACATGTCTTCTAAGTAAATGATGAATTTGAGTATGTATATCATGTTAATTACTACCCTTGACCAAAATTCGAGGTCTGTGATATACATGCAGATTTATTAATACAGAAATGTAGAAGCTCTCAAAACAATCCTTCCCACTTCGCAGTTCTGCCTCTAATATACAGGTAAGTGTAGAAATTTCCATCCACTAAAATATATAAGACAATAAATGAGTGGAAGGCTAATCAATCATATAAAAAATGAAAAGTATTGTTTCTGTTATTTCAACTCTGTTAACACCAAATTACTACAAACACTTACCACCTGTTCCTGTCACTATCACTTGTCTCCCATGCCTCATTTCCCTGTTCTCTATTGTTTGGATGTTCAACAGCTTTGGATAATTAATCATACGGAACTGTCTTATACATGTCTTTGCCCCTAGAGTTCTTTCAAATAATTAGCCTCTTTGCAAATGTTCAGTGATGTAGTGCTTTGTACCAGAATTGTAAAATCTTCAAATTCCTTCGTTCTTTTTGCTCATCTACATTAACCCAATCCTTCTTATGCACAGCTATTGAATAAAACATGAACAGGAGATGGCACTCTTTCTTCATCGCTTCATTGCTTCCATGTATATTATCGTTATTATTATTACTGAAAAACTATCTGAAAAAAATCATGATTTTCCTACAAAATGGAGGAAACCAGCATGGACTAAAGGAAAATTTATTTGAATACTTGTACAGAAAAAAATTAAATTTAAACATGAAAATTGCAGCTGAAATTGCACAAACAAAATTGTACAACATGCTATTATCTCTAAATTATCATTGTAATTGTGAAATTAAAAAGTTACCTTAAAAGAGGGTGACATTACTCCTGCTAGATATTATTGGCTAGCAAAATAAAAAGACAAAGCCAAGGAGGAACTCCCTGTTTTGAAGCTGTTGATCAAAGGTTCCCATAGACTGTCCAACAATACTGAAAGTATGATTTAGGATGTTGGCATTGACTTCAATGTTTCATCACTACTGGCAAGCTTTTGTAGTGACGGAAGGTGCTGTGCATGCTACCAGACAAAATAACTAATCATCAACTTTATGCAGCTGTGAATACTACCAACCTACAACAACTGGCCTACCAAAATAAGCCCACTGATGCAATTGTGGCACAAATATGGGTGTAACAAGGCACTTTGTAATTGGATTTAAGATTGTATTTATAAGATGGAGCCCATAACTAACATTGATGTCAGGCTGTGGAACCTGAGGGTAGATAGTTCACAAACAATAAGGGAGTGCCCAGTACTATTAGTCTGCTTAATCAGTATATCACTAAACTGACTCATAATGATTTATTGATATACCCATAGATTAATGCATCTCTCAGTTCTCACCATTGAATATTCCTTATGCAGCAGGTGGCAATTTACTGAGACTCACAATTGGCCAACCTGTAGTGAATAAGAGCCTGCAAAATTCTGATCCCTGAATAGGACACTTATCAAAACTCTGTCTCCCTGGACTCAGTGGTCATTGCAGAGTGGCATAAAGATTTTAAGAGCCAGAGGTGGCAGATGACCACAAGGAAATGTTTTCCACACAGCTGGGCAGTTACTCATATAAAATCACAGTAATAGTGATAGCCTGCATAAGTCCTATGTAAACTCAAGTCAGACATAATCCCAGAATAGATATGGGAAAGTGGAAAAGAAACCCCAATCCTACTTGAGGAACTATTGGAAAACAATGGCGGGGGGGGAGGTGGAGAGTCAGT
>NW_008349989.1:2860987-2861520 GCF_000622305.1 Nannospalax galili
TGAGAAGTTGGAAAAAAAACCCCAAACCTACTTTGGGAACTATTTGAAAACAATGGTGGGGGGGGGGGGGGGGGGGCAGTATCTTTTTTTTTTTTTCTTTTTTTTTTTTTTGGTCTTTTTGAGACAGGGTCTCCCTGTAGCCCCAGCTGTCCTGGAACTCACTATGTAGACCAGACTGGCCTTGAACTCATAGAGATCTGCCTGACTCTGTCTCCCAAGTGCTGGGATTAAAGGCATGCATGGCTTGAGAGTCAGTCACTTTTAAGGTTGAGACTCAGGCTCCAGTAAATAGACCCTCACTGAAGGATATTTGGGGACACACATTTGACTCTCTCTCTCTCTCTCTCTCTCTCTCTCTCTCTCTCTCTCTCTGGTAGTAAGGGGGTGCAGATAGGGGAAAGGATCTAAATATGATAAAAATATATTGTATGAAACTTGAAAAGAATAAATAAAGGAAAAATGCAAAAACATAATAAAAATAATAACAAAAAAAACAAAATATTAGAACCACTTTCCCTAGTAAGAGGCCGGTT
>NW_008349989.1:2861557-2862846 GCF_000622305.1 Nannospalax galili
ATCATATTGGATGATAGTGCTACCCCCAAGAATCCTACACTGTCTAACAAAAACCTGGAGCCAGACATGAGAAATTACCTTTTGTATTGTTGGTCAGGGTAGTCAAAGAGACTCCCAAAACAATATGGACATTTTTCCATTGCCCTTGGTTGCCTCCCAGACCTTGACACTATTGCTGAATACATCATAACTTCTGACACAGGATATTGGATGATAGTGCTACCCCCAAGAATCCTACACTGTCTAACAAAAACCTGGAGCCAGACATGAGAAATTACCTTTTGTATTGTTGGTCAGGGTAGTCAAAGAGACTCCCAAAACAATATGGACATTTTTCCATTGCCCTTGGTTGCCTCCCAGACCTTGACACTATTGCTGAATACATCATAACTTCTGACACAGGACTTGGATGAATCAGAGTGGAACTGACCTGGAAGCCTCATTCTGAGGACAAGGTCTCATAGTATCAGAAGGTACTATGCAAGCTGCCAATTGAGAAGAGCAATTATAGTCCAATACACCTGTAGCACCTATGAACCACAATAATGACAGACCCTCCGATATATCATCATGGTGGAATACTGGCATTTTATCTGGGTATTAACTAACAGCTGTCTAAATGGACTTAAGTTCTACTCAATATGAATGGATTCGTAGCTGATCATACAAATATAGCCAAATATCCATGGATGGAAAGGTCAAAGACCCTAGAGATCTACTGTTGATATTTATCTAAAGCAAGAATGTTTCAAACTATATTCGAAAAGCTTATCCTTAAACTAACAAAATAGAAAAATATAGCTTTCAGCGCTCCTCAAAGAAGCTTCTTTTTGTAAACATAGAGGCTTATATAGAGAGCCACAAGTGTTCAAATGCAAAGAATGACTGTGGGGTGGCTAGCACCAGTGGATACATTTGAAGTGCAAGTCCTACACCTTAAGCTCAGTGAACTTTGGGGAAGAGGGGTCTGAGACACTGGAAGAGCCAGGAGACCAGGATGTCTGCTGCCAGGTAGCATCATGTAGATATTATAGTGAGGAAAACTATATTGAAGAAATCTCAACAATATGGTCGCCTAAACAAGACCTATATAATGACACAAGCTGACATGGCAGTGTAGATCAGGGATTTTTCAAAAGGTTGCACCTCTGGATACAAAGTCATAGGCTATTAGCCTTCTGAGAGAGGATGAATCAAGTTTCTCCTAGGACAACCTCCATGACTGGTTACCCACTCTTGTGTGGTCAGCCCTAAAGACTTTTACACTCTAGAATATGTATACATACTAT
>NW_008349989.1:2863047-2878075 GCF_000622305.1 Nannospalax galili
GTGTAAATACAGTACTCATGAATTAAATTGTCACAATAAAATAAAAAATAAATTTGGAGCAACAATTTTATTATCATTGATGTTTTCTTTAAGTAAAAGCAATTTTAGAGGCACCTAGAAAGCAAATTCAAGCCAGTAGTTCTACTACCAATATGTCATAGTGCTACACAATCAGCATCTGTGCAGAACATGCACAGGTACATATGATTCATTGATCTGTATTGGCCACCATTGTCCTTGGATGATCTCATTTTTAAAAAACATTTTGTTGAGTTTTTGTACATTTCCAGTGTCCTTTGGTGCAAATCTGCCCACTGGAGTCTAATCAGCCTCTCTAGAGTTCTTTGGTAAGGCCTACTCTCCCTCACACAGTAGTGATCAGTCTCCAATAGTTCCCAGACTAGGACCAACATGCCACCCATTTCCCTTGCTTCACTCTGGGCCCTTGGCTGATTGAGTTGGCATGGGTCCTGTGCTTGATGCCACAATTGCCATAAGTTCAGATGTGCAAGGTTCTGGTGGCCTGAAAGCTCTGCTTCCCTATGTTCATGGACCAATGCTGGATCTTGCAATCCTTCCACTGCTCTTCCACAATGGTCCCTGAGCCATGGGTGGGAGAGGTTTGATGTAGAAGTCCTAGTCAGGGATACACACTCTGCAGTCTCTTATTGTTTAAAAGTTGACCAGTTGTTCCATTTTTATATATCGCAATCTGTTGTATAAGGAAGCTTCATTGATGAGAGTTGAGAGGTGCATTATTTTTCTCTCTACCGTTTGTTCTGCTATGTTCCATAACACTTAGTTGTAGAGGTTCCACTGTAGATATGTCAACTATGACAGCATATCTCTCAGATGTATATTCTCTGTGTCCTAGAGAAACCCTGTCTCTGTCATATCACTAGGCAAATGAAATTTCTTACCATATGCTAAATATAAATCCTTTTATTTACAGACAAATGTATCTTATACCATTCATCAAAGAAACTTCCTTTTGAAACAGATAGAGGCTACTGCAGAACCCCACAACTGGTTAAACAAAGAGAATATATTTCCTTGGATAATCTTGATACACAAATTTTTAAAATGTACATGTAATTTATTTTGTTTCATTGAAAAAAAGTAATTATGAGACTTGGTAGTTGGCTCAGTAGATACAGGTGTTTGCCACAAAGCCTGACAATCTGAGTTTCATAGCCAGAACCTATGTGTTGGAAGAAGAGAAGAAATTATTTCAGGTTATCAACTGATTTGCACACAGGTGCTATGACAAAGGTGCACACATGCCACGTATACCCAAATAAATTTAAAAAAGTGATTCCAGTTTTTATATTATTTTTGGTGGTGTCTTAAATTTTTTCCCACGTAGAGGAATTGTTCTTTTCAAAAAATATGCATGCAATTCTGATCCAAATTATTTTCCCAATGTAAATGATGCACCACATAATGAGAAGGGCCTTTTCATGTGACATTAAACCACAAATGTTAAATTCAAATATATGAGATGGCTTCTTCATACCAGCATGGGAAGTGAAGATCAAAGACATTCTTCAATAATGGCTATAAATTAATTCAGCTATAACACAATTATGAAGTATAAGGTTTTCCTCTCTTATGGTATCTTCAATTTAGCTTTAGGAAGAAGTTGGATATATCTGAAAAAAATAAAACTATTCATATAATGCACCCAAGTATAGAGGAGATTGATATTACTTCTTAAGGAAATACTATGTGAATGCACATACCTTCTTCTTAGGAAAGTACTGACTATATGGACATTATATTAATCTGGGGATTGTATCCAAATGCAATGTATTATCCTGTGAGAGGCATAAAAATGTCAAGCATGCTTATTGCTTATCCAGCAAGGCATATGGCACCACATATTTAGATAACTTAGCTTAAAGTTGAGAACGGACTTGTGTGGGTGGGAAATAGCCATATGTGCATCCCTGTTTCCTGCTTCTCAGGAAATCTATAGCTTGCTACATATCCATAAATGGGTGTTTAATTTGACTTTATAACTTTTCCCAAAATACTCTGTTAAAAATCGTGTAGGGAGTGCAGTACAATTCTGATGAAAATTAAACCAGAATGGTGTTAAAATCCTTGCTGGGCTGAATTATACTCCGTGAAAATTCATATAATGAAGATCTAGCAGTCAGAAATTCAAAATGTGACATTAGTTGGTTATCAGACTTTGAAAAGGAAATTTTGTGTTGATCCAGTAGTGAAATGGGTAGACCACTTGCCTAAAGGTCACCAAGCCCTGGGTTCAATCCCTAGCATATAAACTGAGCATGATAGTGCAAGCCTTTAGGCCAGTCCAAGCATTTAGGTGGTGAACACAGGAAGATCTGCAGTCCAAGGTCATCTTTAACTCTGTGCCCTGGAGTTCCAGACCAGCCTCTACTACATGAGATTCTATCTCAAAATATAAATAAATAAATAATAAATTAAAACATAAACATTTCACAATTAATATCTTAAAATGGATTCTAAACTAATATTTCTTGTATACTTTTAAGAAAAAGAAATTTGGACATAAGCATGGACAGAAAGATGAGACATGGAGACACAGAAAAAATTATTAATGAAATCAACCCCCAAACTCTTCTATCTCAAATTTTACCACCTGAACCAACTGCAAGAAACAATTCTGCATGGTTGTACTCAGGTCAAACGCTGTACAGTGGTCTCTCTCTCTCTCTCTCTCTCTCTCTCTCTCTCTCTCTCTCCCTTTCCCACTCCCTTCTGTGAAAACACACAAAGAAACAATGGACATATTATTTTGCTTCCTTTGTGCCCATGTACTTTGGGACATGTAAAATTAATGTTTAAAAATCTTGATATTGGTGAGAAAATAAGAATTTATGAAAAGTAAATGATGATGCCACATCTATTGTTCTATTATATTGTTTTTTATTTGCTATATTTATGTGTATGAGTGTCCTGCCTGTATGTATGTAAATGCACCCGTGTCATGCCATACCCATGGATGTCAGAAGAAGGCACTGTATCCCCTGGAACTGAGTTATGATTGTTAGCCACCATGTGGGTGTTGGATAGCCAACCTGGGTGCTCTTCAAGAACAGTCAGTACTCTTAACCACTGAGCCATTTCACTAGCCTCTGTTTCACTACATTTTTAAGAAGAAAACCTATTAATGAAATGATGATGAAACATTTATTTCAAAAATTTTGGCTGCCAAGGGAAGATCATGAGATAATTTTTCCTTTATTAATATTTTATTTATTATTATTTTTCTGGGTATGAGGGTATTGCCTGCATGTACACAAGTGCACTGTGTTGTGCAATGCCCACAGAGGTTAGAAAAGGGCATTGGTTACCCTGGAAATGGTGGTGTAAATGGATGTTAGTTGCCATGTTGGTGTTACAAACCAAATCCTGGTCCTCTGCAAGAGCAGCCAGTGCTCTTGACTGCTGAGATATCCCTCCAGCCCCCATATGATCACTTTTCATTATTTTTCAAAATTATTTAATAACCTCATAATTAGAAGAAGCATTTTATTATAACAGTGTTGACATATTCATGAACAATTTCCAGAGCGAAGATGCATCTCTTTCAAAATTGGCTATAAATTTTTAGGTTTACAGTTGAATTAATACAGTTATACAATATTGTACTCAGTATAAACCCTATAAGACATAAAATTGAATGTGGTTTTAACCTTTAAAAATATCTCCATTTCATTATCAAAATATACTGTTTCATATAGAAAAACTCACTTTTAATGCAACTAACAGATGTTTGCACATGTGTCTCTAGTCTGTATATATCTGATTATTACTAGCCACAGTCAATTACTTTCTGAGCATGGATATAAAGTCATCAGATAAATTTCAATGGTACTGTTTTTCACATCTACTAATTATCATGAAGCAAATTTTTATGCTTCTTCAAATATAACTCAATTTTTTTATTTATTGATTTTTTGTGTATTTCATACAAAACATCTTAATCTTATTGATCTGTATACTCACATCCCAAGTAACATCATCTCCCCCCTACTGGAGCCCATATACTCTGTCATCGCTGTTACTCTGTACCTTGTTGTCAGTGCCCCCAGCCATTCCCCAGTGCTTATCCATCTGCTGAGTATAGTCAGCCTATCTATAGTTTCTTGCTTTAGGAAGATCAGCTTTTCCTCATCTAGCAGCAAGCTGTTGCCAATATTCCTTTAGATAAAATTGGGGTCTGCTGTTCATTTTCCCAGTTCTATGCTAGGTTACTGTCTGGGATTATCTTGGACCAAACAACTCAAAGGAAGGTATCTCCTGTCTGGCATTGCTTCTTGTTATGTAGACTTTAGCTGCACACATGGACTCTTAAATAATTCTATTGATCCATTTGATCTTTGGTTATACTTTCTTTTTGGTTGTTTAAAACCATGCAGTTGTCCCAGATAAAACAATTTGTTTTTACTCTTAACATTGTTTGAGGATGTGTTCCTCAGAAGTCACATGGGCTTAGGGACGAGGCCCTGGCTTCTTTCCTCTACCAAAGGTCCTGCTCAACCGTGGATGGCTTCATTTGGAAGCATGGAAGAAATGTTTCATCTATGTTGACCTTTGTAGACTGGACACTGGTACAAGTCCATCTGTGGGGTCTCCATGGCCTCCTTGATTAAGAGGACAGGTCACTCACAACAGTTACAGGACATTTTGAGAGATGCTCCATAGTCCCCTGGAACTGATCGACCTTGGAGGGCAAGGAGCAAAACTCTCCTTTAAATCCCTCTGACCAAATTAGTATGGGCCTTAAAGTATGGCTGTTAAATATCCAAGAAGGATAGTTCCAACAGCCTGGTACTTTTAATTACCATGTGCTATGTAAATAAAACATGGCAAAAGACCAAATGTTTTCAGATAAACCTTGACTAGACATAAATTATATTCTTTGAGCTAGTTGTATGTATAATTTGTCAGTAGGCTGTCCAATTGATATGGTTCCCTCTTTTATTTTTAACTAGCTAGGAATTTATCTCTCACATTGTCTAACCCTTTCACCATGGTTTCCTCATTTAAAGTACCCCATTTTTCCCATTTCTCCCTTAATAATACCTTTCTTTTATGGCCCCACCTCTCTTGAGCTCCTTCCTTCCGTTTATCACCAAGGTTCCTTGCATAACTCTCCCTCTACCCTCCCTTAAAATAACCTCATTTTTATCCCTATCCCTGTGGGTCCACACTGTCCAGTGGCAAGTCCACACCCCACTGAGGGCAAGTGCAACAGGGCAAAGACCACTCTGGGAATGAGTCAGGGGGCAGAACTCAGCTTTATTTTTCAGGTTGTATATATACACGTAATCTTCCAATAACATGTGGACCAGTGGTAGCAAAGGTCATGCTGATCACCCGCTTACATCTAGCATTGGGGATCATGTGCTGATCACACACCAGTCATGAGGAAACAGACCAATCAAAGCACAGCAGAAGCCTGATGCACTCTCAGGCCATCTGTGGGGAAAGTTGTGGAAGAGGTGTGGCTATGGGAGCGGGGATGCCATGTTGATGGCACAGCTTAAATTCTGATACAGGAAACAGGCGTAAGCTATGAAATGGCCCTGACAGGGCTAGAATTTGTCCTATAAGTCCCCGTTTTTCTTTTATAAAAGCTGACAATGGTTAGGTGGAAGAACATAAAACCGCCCTGAACACATAACGTGCTTGGGCTGAGCTAAGGGTCTCAACCCTCCCACTGTGTCAAAGCCAAATGTGTACAGACAGTAGCCTGCAGGGGTAACTGTTCCTGAATGACTTCTGTCAACATTGCTATTTGTTGGTGCTGATCCCTAATCTGAGCACATAGTGCTCTAACACCGTAAAGCAGAATTATAATGGCCAATACCATTTTACCCCAAAACAGGGCCCTGAGAGGATTACTGAACCATGAACCAATGAATTGCAAATGTCCTACCAAATCCTGCATCAGAGAGGGTAAATGGATGATATCAACCTGAGTAATATTAACACTGGTAGCTATATCAGTGATATGTGCTGTAAAATGGACCATCCATTTGTCCCAAGTACCCCAGATATATTGTGACAGATTATGGGTTTCATTAAGCATAGCTACCACAGTATTAAAGGAATCATTGGCAACCAAGTAATGAGTAACACAGACATGGGTGAATCTAACATCACAAGGAAGACCCATCATGTGCAATATAGCCTCAAGGATAAAACCATGAATATCCATCTGAGTCTGAAGACTAGGTTATGCTTAGTCTGACATGTTCTAAGAAGAAGGCTACTGAAGAAAGTCCCTCTGATGTAAATGTCAATAGATTGTTGAGTGCTGAAGCTTGAGCTACCTGGTTAGTCAAGACCACCACAGCAGTAATAGTGGAACTCAGCAGAGTAATCAAGGAAGTAATGCCAAGAATCAACAGGCCCAGCACTCTCTTGGCACATGTCATCATTCTTGTCAGGAGGAATCCTGCATCTGACTGATAGTCATCTGTCATAGTGACAGGGATCCATATGAAAGGCCATGTTCCTATAAAGAAAACATATTGCCCCTCCTTGAGGGCTGGGTTATTGAGACAGTTGATAATATTAAAAGGCATGGTTCGATTATGAGAGTCAATTGTAATAAGGAAATTAAAACCAGGGGCCATGCATGCAGTAAACGGAGGCCAGGTGCTAGCATTGAAGGAATTTCTTCTTAAAGTGCAACTAAAATTATAGTTATTGAAAGCACTGTTATAGTAAAAGGAATGCGGCTCCATTATGCATGAACTGTTATTAGTAACATTGTCAGCAGATACATTGTCAAATTGGATTCTAAGGGAGAGTACAGATGTGTTGAGAGCAAAGAGAAAGGATCTCCAGTCAACACCCCCAGGGCCCCAAGCAGAATATAGGCTATTTGTCTGAAGTGTTTGGATCCAAGTGGGCTGAGGATAGGTGCTAGAAGTTTGGTGGTACCAAGACCAATATGTAACATTTGGGGACCCATAAGGGGGATTAGAGTAGTATGTCAAGCCCAGCAGACCTGGGGAACCTGTCAGCCAGTATGCTAGGGTTGTCCAGCAACTGCGACAGCAGACGAGCCAAGAGGAGCCTCCTGGAGCTGGATTAGTCTCCCAGCAAGTGGGAACACAATGCGCGGAGGTACAGACTTATAGGGTCTGGAAGTGTTAATTAGGGGGCTGAAAGATGTAATGTGAACCAGATTCTTCCAATTAGCATGAAATGCCTCCTGGGGTCCCAGGGATGGGCATAGGCCCCATGGGTCAGCAGTGAAATTTGGCGACATCTACCAGCAGGCTACCCCAGCTGGAGCCAGAGGCAGAGATCCGACAGCATAAAGTTGGAAGAGGACTCTGCCAGTGGGCAGGCCCCAGCCGGGAGGGGAGGGGGGTGGGGTGGGGGGTGGGTACAGGGATTCATTGAAAGAAATAGGCTGTGGTATGACATGCCAGCCATAGGGCCGGATGGTAATATGGCTGGGAATACATCCCCAGAGAACATAGGCATTGGTCTGCAAAGGTGGTAGAGTCAAGCAGCCAAGTCCCATGAGGACAGTGTGGATACTTACCTCAGTCATACTTACCTGCTGGGCATGATGCTTCAGTCTGTGACTTGTCCATATCTTTTGGCTTTCTGAGGGCTGATGGTGAGTTTTTGAAGCTGTTTTTGAAGCCACGAGAGCCATCATCACTCTTCTCAAGACATCCTGGGAGGGTCCATGTCCTGTATAGCAGCAAGAGGGGTTTGCCTGGTCAAGGAAGTCCTCTTAAATTTGGTGGTGGTGGGGGGCTTCTCAGCGTCAGCTGTTACTCTGAGGGAGCTGGAGGATCAGGACCCATCAGGATATTAGAATCCGGATCCATGTGTAAAGGAACATCGCCATCAGTATCTCTTGTACTGGGGTCATAAAACCTGCAAACTAATCTGGCTGGGACCCAGACAGGTGCAGAGCAGTCCTGAGGGAAAATGCAAGCAAATCCTCAACCCATGGTGAACAGGGGTTCAGGCCCTCTACATAGACCTGACAGTGGGTCTTTCCAGCTTACTAGGACAGGTGGGGCATACTGCACTTCCCCCCAGTGTTGAACTATCACAAGCTGGGTTTTTTTTTTTTTTTTTCTTGTGAGCTAGCAGGGAGTTTAAGTATGTTTAGTGTAAAGAGGGCCAGAGACAGCTGTGCCTGAGACGGGAGATTATTCTGAGTTTTTGTAACTGTTGTTTGAGAGTGCAGTGGGTCCTTTCGATAATTCCTTGGCCTTGGGGATTATATGCTATCCCAGTCACATGATTAATGTTCCATGTTTGACAAAACTGAGAAAAGGCCTGGATGGTGAAAGCAGGGCCATTGTCATTTAATTTGTGTTGGTTTTCCCATGATGGCAAAGCACTGTAAGACATGTTTCGTAAGGTCTTTGGTTGTTTCTCCAGTATGAGTCATGGCCCATATGAATTTGGAACAGGTGTCTATGGTTACAAAAGTGATTTTTTTCACCCAAAAGGGGAATAGTGGGTAGCACCCATTTGGCAAATGACATTGGATTTGAGACGTCTGGGATTGACTTCTGACAGTTGAAAGCCAGGGCATGGCACAAAGGATTGGCAATTTTTACATATTCTTAGTATGATGGCGAGTTGATCCTTGAGAATCTGAGGATAGGACCCCTGAGGACCCTTAAGATTAATATGCATGAGTAAATGGAGGTCTCCAGAAGATGGAAGAGGGGACAGAAAGGCCAAAGAAGCCTGCAGCAGCCTGCCTGATGCCAAAGCATCCACAGCAACGTTTCCATCATTAATAAACCCTGGTATATTTTGGTGACCTCTGACATGTTGGATAAAAGCGGTGAGAGTGCCTGAGAAGGAGAAAGCAAAGCTGTAGCCTCAACATAAAAATAGGGTTGGAGTCTAGCCACACTTTTGCATGTGGTATGAGGTTGGCAGCATACAACTTATCTGTGAAAAGATTAAGAGTCAGGGACAGCCCATAGGGCCAAAATAATAGCATGTAACTCTTTGGCTTGGGGTGAGCCAACACTTGGTTCAAAACTCTGCTTTGAGGGATCCTGGGCCCCCAGGGGCAAATATAATCACTGCAACACCAGAGGCCCTGCCTTCAGTGAAGATGTTGTATCCTTGTATCTGTCTACCAAGGGTTTGCCGGCAAAAAGTTTGAAGAGAGACCAATGAAGCCTAGGAAGACCAGCAGCCCATTGGGTATTTGAGTAATGGTTGTCAGTCTGTCCTGAATAATCTAGGAGGGCTAGGGCAATTCAGGCATGATGTTGGAATAGCCAGGACAGGTCATTTTCTTTAAAAGACAAGATAATGGTGTCCTGCTCTTTGTCCAGTGCTTTCTTAACCCTAGATCCAATTCTGACAGGGCTTGGGACACTGCAGCCATAGGTGTATGGAGCCATTCTGGGATCCTTTTTCCCTGAGCAAGAAGCCCTATGGACACAGGATGAAAGTTAAAAATTAAAAGCTGAATTTGAAGATGAGGGTCATAGTGACCAGTCTGGGTGTGTTGTAAAGCAAATTGGATTTTTTGCTATGGCTTGTATAGCCTCACAGGAGAGTTCTAGGTGAGTGCGTAGAAGGGCATGCAAGGTAAGAAGTTTGTACAGAGGCACCAATTCACTGGTAGCGATATTAAGGTTTAAGTCAAATTCACTGCTGGGAGGTGCACGTGGCATCCAATGCCCTCCTCCCATGGTTCTTGCAACAAAGAAAAAGTTCTCCAACTCCTGTTTGAAGAATTTTAATGAGTTTATTGGACTTGCTGACTGAGCTTGGGGTGTGGGTTTACTTACAGTAAGCGGGTGCCACCCCCCATTCATGGCTATGTTCAAAAGTCCAAACCCAGATATAAATCCAGTGGTTCCAAACAGCCTTACAAAATGGTGAAGGGACAGCCTCCTGGTTTTCACAGCTTTTATACCCTTAGCCTCTCCCTGCATGTGGCTATGGTCAACTGATTGGCTGGGAGAGGGAAGGGGAGTGGCTTCTTTGCAGAGCATGGGAAGGAGGCAGGTCCTTGGGAAGGTGGCTTGTCATCACATGGTCAGGGGAACATATTCCAGTTCACACTCTACACCCCTTTTTCTGGCTCTCACAAAGCTTTCTGCCTGCCTCTTCCAGAATATCCCTGAGCCTTAGAGGGGGCGGGGCAGCCTTTCTCCCATTGTAATAGGGTGTTGGACACTTCAAGTCTCTGCATTCTCTGTTTGTCATGGGCTGATGGCTCAGTTTAGTGGCATTCCACCTACTATAAAAACACCAACAACAAGAAGCAAGAACATGTGAACAGTAACTGCAACAATAGCTCATAGGCGTAAACACAAATGCTTGGATGGTACTTTAGTAGGCACATCACATCCATATAACAACACAATTTCAGTGGCTTCTCCACTGGAGCCTATAACCTCACCTGCCACAGAGGCTTGGCCTGGTCTACAATACCAGATGTGTGTTCCATCCCTAGGAGTAGGCATTAGGTCCAATCGGTAATTAGCTGGTTGTACATACACTAGACAAGACACTATTGCACCAGCAGAAACATCTTGCTTTGGATGTTGATAGTGCAGCACACAGGGTCCTTCTTTGAACAGGATAACGGGCGATAATTCTCCCCTAGCCATCTGTATAGTGCCTTGTGGCACTATGAAAGCCACCCATCCAGTGGCAGCAAGTTTCTAGGTTAGTCCAAGCTTGATTTCTCCTTCTCCCATGCTCACATCATGCGGATGTCTTCAGCAATAGGGTCTTATCATCCAGTTCAGGTGTGCAACCAACATTATTTGCAATCACCTTTATAGTTTTGGGGACCTCTGGGGTCCCTTTTCCAACTGCTCATAGGGAGGCAACCCACCCCTGGTACTGGGATTTTCATTTAACAACCTATGGCTTCTGGAAGGGCCTTTTTCCACTCCAATAGGGTTCCTTCTGGGCTTAAGGCTTTCAACTGATCCTTTAGCAACCCATTTTTTCTTTGTAATTAACCCTGCTCCTGTAGGATTGTATGGAAGGTGGAAATACCACTGAACCTGATAATCCTCAGTCCAAGCTTGCATATCTGTACCTATGAAATGAGTGCCTCTTTCACTATCAATTCACCTTGAGCACCCATACACGACACTGAGTTCAGCAAGCCCCTTAATAGTAGCCTTGCCCATCACTCTCTTTCAAAGAAAAGCCTGTGTAAGGCCTGTGGAAGTGTCCACACAAGTGAGAGCATATTTACACCCCTCACTGCCTGGCAGTGTGGGGTTGTGGAGGTAACCTTGGGGAAGTGCTCTGAAAGTCCACTGTCATCTATTCCATGTGAATTCAAATTGATCTTGGGATTCAGCAGCTAGGGGAATACTAAAGAATGCATTAGCAAGGTCCACCTCAGTGTGGAAAGACCCATTTCCTGAACCAGCTGATCAGTTAACAGTGCAATGTTGGGCACTGTTGCATGAATGGGAGGTACCACCTTATTTAACTCCCAGTAATCTACATTCTCCAGGGGCCATCTGGCTTTCTGATAGGTCAAATGGGGCTATTGTTAGGACCTCCATCGGCATGTTGGACTATGGATTTTCCCTTTCTTTGAATTAAAATTCAGACCCTGGGAGAATCTCCCACTATCTCTAGTTCACTTCCTTCTTCACTACTCTACTCTTCCCAGGGGTTCCAGGTTTTAGGATCCCAGGATGGGCTTTTTGTATCATTCTGATCTGGACTTTTTTTCCCTTTTGACCTCCTAGACGTGAAAAACGGCATGACAACACTTCCATCTCCTTTTCTCTCTTATCTAATTTACTAGCAAGGTCAGAGTCCAGTACCAAAGAGGCCAGCCTCATATCCCTATCCCATTCTAACTTCTCTCTAACACCTTCAGTTTCCCTTCTGGCTAAAGCCTATGCCTGGAACAGATATCTTATTATCAATAGCATCCAAGCGGCCTCTACAGCTGCTTTTTGACATTTCTGTCCCTGGTGTGCTACTCCCAGAGATTACAGAATCTGTTCCAGACCTTCTGCTGTTTTCAGGGCTTCTCCATACTCACATGGCAGCCCCCACTAGTCAAGCAGGCATGCAACCCAATACCATATACAAAATGACAGCCACCTTGGGATCTCTCTCCTTGACCTTGACTGTTTAGAAGACCTCACCCTAGTTACATATCTTACTGTCCAGTACATTAACCATGCCGCTGCACCCACCTCAACTGTGGGGTCTCTCCCTCTCCTCGTGGGTCATTGGTTACCATTCCATGAAGACAAAGGGAGCAGAAGCAACAAACGGGGTCAGGATGGCCAGTGAGCACTGACGGAAGAAAGCCCTTCTGGGGAGGCAGGCTCAGTGATACAAACAGCTCCAGACTCAGTGAAACAGTTCTAGATTCAGTGAAACAGCTCTGTTTATTCAGTGGGGGTTAGGGAAAATATAGTGTGGAGGCAGTAGCCAATGCTTCAGCTGATAGGTGCTCATAGTATGATTTATTTACATGTGGCAGTAGGCTTCTATCATCCGACTACCGGGAAATGCCTAATTATCATATAGAAAAACCTGAGGGTAGGTTTTACTCCAAGTAACTATGCCAAAGGTCATGTTAAATGAGACCAAGCATCCGTGCTTGGTGGCACTTTCCAGGTAAGTCAGGCAAGAAACTCCTGCTGAGAAAGGAGCCAACCTTAACAGCAGGGTTCCCCAACATCTCCCCCTGTTTGGTTTTATAAATGGAGAAGCATCATCACAAGCTTTAACAGCCAACTCATCTATCTCAGGAGAATCCAAAGTTTCATAATTGACCGTGACCTGCTTGGCAGTAATTCTAACAATGTTAGTAATTTCTAAGAAATTGTGTGAAACAGAGAGCAAAGATCAAAATAACATAATCAGGGGGCTATTGATATTGTAACATTTTCCCTCTGAAGAGGTAACCCCAAAATCTTTTTGGGATAAGAGCTCACAAATACTTTTAACGTTTTTGGCCTTTGGGACAGAGTACTTTGCTAAAAGGCCCAAGGGTATATTGACTTTTAGCCAAGAAAGAAACTGGCTACTTTTGCGGGGGGTGGTCTTTTTACCCTAGCTGCCTAGCTAATTTCTATCTCCTGTTTTTATTATATTACACTCTGAAGAGGCTTACCAAAATTGCCAATAGGGAATTGGGATGCAGACCGTTCTGGATTCTTCTATGGTGAACAGGGACGCAGGGTGAGGCAATTGGGGTACCCCCTTCAGTGGGTCTATCTAAAAGACTCCCAAATTACATATCTCTTAACTATAGGGAGAAAAGAAAGGTGTTTGGTGCCTGGGAGATGTGAAGGAAAAGTAAAGGTAAGAGTAAGGAAAAGAGTAGTTAGTATTACAATTTCTAGGCAGGGAACCAGAAAATGTCCAAATTAAAGTCCATTGGAATTTCTTGATGAGGGCTCCCAAAAGCATCCATCTAACAGGTTTTTTTTCTCATTTTTCTTTTGCCTGCCAAGGCTGAAATGATTGATGAACTCAGGATTTGTTGTCAGGCACTTTAATAGCTTTTGGAGTGGCTAGAATCATCTCCCCCTTAAATGGCCTCTAGATAGGGAGAGAAAACAAATTTAGCTATCATTAGAATAGTGAGTTATTTCCCTCAACTGTAGGTGGGCACTACAGTATTGTAGACCAAGATTTAAAGTCCTACACCTGAATAACACTGTCCTATTAGGAACAAAATCACCAATGAGAAATAATTGTCTAAATAACATAAGAACTTAAGTCTAATGTCTGGGATATATAATCCTTTGAGTTCTTAAACAAATATATTGATGACTTTAATCTTTGGTTATACTTTTCCCTTGGGTGTTTAAGGCCATACAGTTGGCCCAAATAAACCAATATATTATTACTTTTAAGGTCATATGAAGATCTGTTTCTCAGGGGTCATATGGCTTGTGGGGAGCCCCTGGCTTCTCAGGCTTTTCTTTACCAGTTCCATCTACATGAAGATAAGCCAAGAGATCTTGCTTGACCTGGGCTTTTCTTGGAAGCATGGAGGAAATGTTTCCTCTGTGTTGACCCTCCTCTTTTCAGACTGTACACTGGTTTAAGTCCATCTTTTGGGGGTCTCCATGGCCTCCCTGAACAAGAGGAAAGGTGACTCACCAAAGTTACAGGACATTTTTTCAAGAGATGTTCCATAGCCCCTGAAACTTGTTTGGAGGGCAAGGAACAAAAAATTGTCCCTTTAAGCCCCTCTGACCAGATTAGTATAGGCCTCAAAGTCTGGCTATTAAACATCTGAGAAGGTTAGTTACACCAATCTGGTACTTTTAATTACCATGTGCTATGTAGAGTTTGGGCAAAACTCAAACATTTTAAAATAAACCTTGATGAGACATCCTTAGACTAGTTGACTAAGCTATGACCTTAGAAATTTTAAGGTCTTTTTTTCATGCTTGATAAATCATAACAAACCTACATAGGCCTCCATCATTTGCTTAGGCTTTTTTATTTTTAAAATACCTCCATTCCTATATCTTTTTAACATCTTTTATCTTACCATTTTTTTTAACCATGAGACATAACATTAACAAATAAACTTTCCATCTGTTGTGAGAATTTTTTTATGGGGATATTAAGCAATGTTTTTTCTCTTTTTTGGTTGTAGTATCAAACCAATATTTGATTACATTAAAGCTTTTCTGTGGAACCAATAAATTTATTGAGTTTAGTTACAGAGATGACTGAAGGGTTGCTGGGGTATGAGTGACCTGAGAGTATTTACACCTGAGAGTATTACACTTAACCCAGCATGGATCAAGCCTTTTCTTCCTAGCTTTTCCCAGATAATATACTTTAGTCCTCCCCAAACCCAGGAGACAATGTATGATTAGGGCCAAATTGCATACAGTTGGTTGGGAAGAGCAGCTGGATACTCAGGTGAGGGTCCAATGACCTTGTTTACCCCTCCTCCTTTAATTAGATAATACAATAGTCAAGTCAACAAGTTCATTTGTGATGATTTTTGTTAGTGGACACAGCTGAAGTCATGAAGATGGTA
>NW_008349989.1:2878437-2878705 GCF_000622305.1 Nannospalax galili
AAACATTGCTTTAGGTGGAAAAAAGCAATTGGTACATAATTAGACATTATTGTATAATACAACCTCCAGCATAATCAATTTAGGAAAACTGTCCTGTAACCCTGTTTAGACTTCTAAGTTATTAAAATTTAATAATTTTAATAACAAATTATGAACAAATCTATAAATTTACCAAGCAATTTTTATCTCACATATATAGAGATGAACATTTATCTTAAATATATTATATAAACTTTGAGATGTCCTTGTAAGCCTTGAAGCAGATTTT
>NW_008349989.1:2878799-2898912 GCF_000622305.1 Nannospalax galili
ATACATCTGATCAATAATTTCTTAAAGGTTAATTTACATTTTTAATAGGAACCATGTTGTAATTTAACAATTTTAGTTTACAAGAGAACTTAAAAATCAATTTGATATCTAGTAAATTATTAATTAATAATTATTTTATTAGTTTTGAACATAAATCCATTTATAACAGTCTCATTTAATAAATACTGTGGTTAGACACAATGCCACAACAAACCAGTTTTAAAACTAAGACCTACTACCTTGACAAATTTTTCATCAGATGTATATGAAAGAAACTTAAAAGACAGCAGGACTTTACATATATATTCATATATATACATACATTTTACATTAGTCTGTGTTAGTGACTAAATAATCCCATTAACTACTTTTATTATAGACAGTAATACCCTCTGTTGTAATAGTTTACACCTTTAAGACTGTTAAAGAGCACGGTGAATTTTTTTGAAGAGGGCCGTCAGTCTGGATTGGAAAAACAATTTAACTATTTGCTGGTAGTAGCTTGGGGGGAGAAAAGGCTAAAAGGAGAAAAGGCGCGAGCCCTGCATCAGCGGACAGACACAGTGGCACCCTGTGGCATGTGCCCCTGGAGGGGCGTTGAAAAGGCTATGACCAGAGCTGCGCATGCGTCCCCTCAGTGCGAACCAGCTGCCATCCGGTTGCGCACTGCATGAAGTCATGTCTCCTAAGGGGGAGCTGGTGGGGGGGTGGGGGCAGAGGACTACAGGAGAAAGGCTCCACGTGGGGTTGTCCTCTGATTAGCCCCTTCCTCAAGAAAAAGCTTACAGAAAAAAAAATGGCTTTTTAAAATCTTTTTTTTTTCATTTGTATGGTGCAAGCCGCCTGAAATTCTTTAAGTACTTTGTGGCCACCGGCAGTTTGTCCCCGAGGCTAATTAATTTAAATTTTCACCTAACTGAGATTGAGGGCCCTGGGGGCAAGATAATAAAACAGATTAGGGAAGTTTGTTACTTTAGAAGTTGACTTCAAAGCTTGTGTAAAAAATCCCTTAGAACTTTGGGGATTTTGTTTCTAGGGCACTTGTTCAAGACAGAAAAGGAAAGGGGGGTGAAACACTGATTCCTAGGGGAACATGCCTGGGATCAAACCTCAGGGGATTCCACGTAGGCCATAGCGCAAGCCAGCCTGCAAATTTAAGAGATCCGGCAATGCTCTAAGAGCAATTAACTGGTCATTGCATTACTGGGCTTTTGCATTAGAAAGATGTATAGATAGGGGGTCTTGTCTACACCCCTCTGGGCAGTTTGGGTCCCTTAAGAAGACTAAGAGCCTTTGGCTAACATCAGGGGGTAGCCCTGATCAGAAAGCCTCAATTGCTCCTTCATCTTTAATGGTCCCACACAAAGACTCAGACCGAAAATAAAAGTTCAGGGTTCCCCAAAACCCCACCAATCCTATGGGAATGGCCCACCAGGTTAACATTTCCTCAGCCCACACTCTCCCCTCATCCCACTTTACCTCTGTTGTTGGACTCTTTCCCCATATCAGAGACATGATTAAATTCATTCTTAGTTTTTTCATATCCTGCTGGGCTACATCAATTGTAAGTCAAATTCACTGCTGGGAGGTGTATGTGACATCCAATCACCTCCTCCCATGGTCCTTGCGGCAACCCGAGGAAAAATTTCTCCAAACCCTGCTTTGAAGAATTTTAATGAGTTTATTGGACTTTCTAACTGAGCTTGGGGTGCAGGTTTACTTACAGACAAGTAGCACCCCTCCATTACACAGCTGTGTTTGAAAGTCCACACCCAGACATAAATCCGTGGTTTCAGATAGCCTTACAAAATGGTGAGAGCCCAGCCTCATGGTTTTCCAAGCTTTTATACCCTTAGCCCCTCCCCTGCAAGTGGCTATGGTCAACCAATTGGCTGGAAGATAGAAGGAGAATGGCTTCGCTGCAGAGCGTGAGAAGGACTCGCATCCATGGCTTGTCATGACAGGGTCAGAGGAACATCTTCCAGGTCACATAAGCCAAGGACGTAGCCAAATGACTTCCCCCAAAAAGGCCTGGAGACCCACAACAGTGAGGGGAGAAGGGAGGAAGATAGTGGGTTTCATGGGTGGGCCTGAGGTTGTTTTAATGCATTTCTATGCCCAGGAAATGAAGGAAGTAGAATGTTTGAATCTTGTCCATGGTCACTGATAGGCCATGGGGGCTAAGGCCCTTCATTAGAAGGGGGAGATTTTGTTCAAGTAATTCTGGAGTGCCCAGAAGAAACATGAGGTCATCCATATAATGGCAGACTCTATATCCCCCTGGAGAGCAGGGCGAATGTGCCTGACAGTGTGCAACACAGCTTCTTGACACATGGTAGGGCTGTTTGCCATGCCTTGGGGAATACATTTCCACTTGAACCTAGGACAGAGGCCTCTGTTATTGGGTGCAGAGACAGAAAAGACAAAGTGTTTTGTATCCCTGGGATGTAATGAAATGGTAAAAAAGCAATCCTTGAGATCTAAAATAATAATAGACTTATCCATGGTTATATAACCCATGGATGGCATCCCTCTCTGGGGAGTTCCCCAAATAACCATGGAAGCATTAATTGCCCTAAGGTCCTGAAATAGATGACATTTTCCAGACTTCTTTTTGATTAGGAAAATGGGAATGTTCCATTGGCTTCGGGAGGTTTGTGGGTGACCCAGTGCGAGCTGTTGCTGGACCAGGTCCTGGACAGCTGCTAGTTTATCCCTATGAAATGGCCATTGATCAAAGAAAATGGTTGTCTCTGAGTACCATTCAAGGGCTGGGGTCCTGTAGACATCAATGGAGATCAGAATTGGGGGTGATCATCTTTATGAGCTTACCTCAGATTTTTTTCCTCCTCCTGAATCCAATCATAAAATATCCTATCATCCATGGTAATGACCATGCCCATTAGGCTCTGTATGTCTCGCCCCAAGAGATTTATTGACAAGTCCTCAGCCACCAGGGGCTTACATTTTCCTGTGTTACCAATGGGGTCTTCCCATGTTACTCAATCTCTACATTACCAAGCCTTCTGGGATCATTCCACCCTGGCCAACGTGGGACCTGGTATCAGGGGGCAAGCAGAGGGTACCCCCGCTCTTCTAAGGATGGTTTTTCAGCCCCAATGTCCAAAAGGCATTTAAACAGCTTGCCATTGAAGGTTAGGGCTATTTTGGGTCTTATGTCTTCCTCCAATGGAATGGTCCAATGAACCTTGGCAGTGTGGGATTTGGTCCCTGTATAGCCAGGAGACCCTCTTTTCATGATGGGGCTTTGGGGCTAGCAGCCAATTCCCTATTTTGGCATTTTGGGGCCCAGCACATGCCATCTTACATTCATTTGTCATGCCTTCCCAGACAACTTTAAAAAGTTCATTCTATGCTGATGGATCAGATGTATGTCTCTTGACTTCCAAAGATACTCTATGAATTTGGGGAAGGATTCTGAAGACTTTTGTTTCATCTGGGTAATGGGCATAACTCTGTACTCTTTTGTAGGAACTATACGGTCCCAGGCCTGAAAAGCTCAGTATTAGAGTTGATCAAACTATTCTGGTGAGCCCTGGGTGTGAATGGCCAGAATGCTGAATGTCCCATCCCCTAATATGACATCCAAAATGCTTGTGTGTTGAGCCAGAATGAGAGACCGTGAAGAACACCCCATCCTCCTTAACTGCTTTCCTGAATTCAGTCACTATCTGTGGGGAGTGAGGATACCATGGCAAGGGGCATTGAGGACTAGGGACCAGATTAACCTGGAAAGCCTGAATCTGCAGACCACAGCCTGGGCAGAGACAGCTAGTCTCTGCCCCAGGGAGATATCCCACCTTAGCCCATCCACGATCCCTTTGGTTGCACAGAAGTAAGGACCAATCATTGGTCAGGCCTCCATATGGCGGTAAGGCATGGTATGTAGAAAGTGTGGGGAGGGCCAAGGAAGCTCCTCCCTCTCAGTTGCTTAGGACTCAAGGTTTGGTACAGTGACATTTCCGGCCTTGGCATCAGATCAAGGTGGCTTGCTAGTCGAACACATACCATCTGCTTGGTTTTGTTGTCGCATAGCAAGGTCGTGGGAGGCCACACCCTTTACAGTAAGAGCCACCATCTTAGCGGTCTCCCAGGATTCAGACTGTTCCTTATCCTTTTTCCTAACCAACATGGTGTAAAGGGAAGTGACCCTAGCAAGACACTCAGAGGTTACCCCTGCCAAGTATTTCTGGATAACAGCTATGGTAGGATAGAACTGGAGAGAGAAACTATGGCCCTGGTGTACTTCCACTTTTCTGGCAAGCATCAGGACAGTGAGCCCAAACATCCTGTTTAAAGATTTGGGAACCATCTAGCCAAGGGGCAAGCTTGGTAATAGTTTTCCAAATGTCTTCAGCCTGAGATTTGCTGACCTGGATTTCCTGTGACTCCAGCAGTGCATGGAGGCAATTTATCTGAGGGTTAGCATGCACTGAGGAAGAGTTACCCATCGTGGGGAATCACTTACTCAAAAAACCAGATTTGCCATGGGTCCCTGTTCAGGTGCCAGATGTGATTCCTCTCCAGGAGAGCATCAGAGGGCAGAACTCAGCTTTATTTTTCAGCAGGCTGTATATATACACACAGTCATCCAATAACATGAAAGGACACACATTGTGGACCAGTGGTAGCAAAGGTCATGCTGATCACCTACTTACATCTAGCATTGGGGAGCATGCACTAGTCACGTGCCTGTCATGAGAAGGCAGACCAATCAAAATGCAGTGGAAGCATGATGCACTCTCAGGCCATTTGTGTGGAAAGGTGTGGAAGGAGGTACAGCTGTGGGGGGGTAACGCCATGTTGATGGCGCAGTTTAAATTCTGATACAGGAAATGGGCCTAAGCTATGAAATGACCCCTACAGGGCTAAAATTTTGCCTACAATCTACCTTATTAACCCCTGTTTCCTACTTTTCTTCACTTTCAAATTCATTATCCTTCCTGGTTCCTGTAGTTATGTTTGGATACATACTCACTTATCAGGAATTGGTGCTAGGATTCACATATGAGGGACATACGTGCTTTTTTTTTTCCCCTTGAGTCTGTTACTTCTCTTAGTATAACAGTTTTTAGTTCCATCCATTTACCTGCAAACTTTATGATTTCATCTTTCTTTACTGCTGAGTAGAACTCAATTGTAAAAATGAACCACATTTTCATTATCCAATTGTCAGTTGAGGGACACTTAGGTTGCTTCCATCTCTTAGATATTGTGAAAAGAGCAGCAACAAACATAGATGTACAAGTGTCCCTGCAATAGGATGCATTCTTTGGGTATATACGAAGGAGTGGGATTACTGGGTCAAATGGTAGGTTCATTTGTAGTTTTTGCAGAGTTCTCCACACTGATTTCTACAGAGGTTGAAGAAGTTTGCAATCTGATGAGCAGTGGTTGAGCATTCCCCTTTCCCCACATCCTCTCCAACATGTGGTATCATTTGTTCTAGTGATCTTAACCAGTCTGACTGGGGTAAGATGAAATCTTATAGCAGTTTTAATTTGCACTTCCCTAATTACTAGTGATGTTGAACACTTTTTAAGATGCTTCTTGCCATCTTTAATTCTTCTTTTGAGAACACTCTGTTTATCTCCCTAGCCCATCATTTAATTGGGTTACTTCCTTTCTTGATTTTTGTTTTTTTGAGTTCATTATATATTCTGGATGTTAAAACTTTGTCAGAAACCCACTCTGTGGGTTTTCTCTTCACTTTCTTCATTGCTTCTTTTGATGTACAGAAGCATTGTCATTTAATGAGGTCCATTTGGTGATACTTGACCTTGGTTCCTGAGCAGTTGATGTCCAGTTGAGCAAATCCTTTCCTATGCCTATATTTTGTAGGTTATTGTCAAATTTTTCTTCTAAAAGTTTCAGAGACTCAGGCTTCACATTAAGGTCTTTGATCCATTTGGAGTCGACTTCTATGCAACTGGAAAGATAGGGGTATAGTTTTATTCTTCTACAGGAGGAGATCCAGTTTTGCCAACACGATTTGCTGAATGTGCTGTTTTACCTCCAGTGAATGTTCTTGGCCCCTTTGTCATATATCGGGTGGCTGAAATTGCATTTACACATATTTAAATCTTAAGTTTTGTTGCCAGTATTTTTGTGCCAGTACTATGTTGTTTTTATGACTATAGCTCTGTGATAGTTTAAAATCTGTTATAGTAATCCCCCAGCATTGTTCTTAATGCTCAAGTTTTCAATTTTCTTATGTGTTTTGGGTCTGAGGACTTTTGCACTGCCATATGAACCTTGGGATGTTTTTTTCCAATTCTGTCAAGAATGTCATGGGGAATTTGATTAGCATTGCATTGAATCTATTAATGGCTTTTGGTAGGATGGTCATTTTCACAATATTAATTCTTCCAATCTATGAGCATGGGAGGTCCTTCCATCTTCTGATGTCTTCCTCAATCTCTTTCTTTAAGAATTTAAGATTTTCACTGTAGAGGTCTTTAATGTCTTTGATCAGATTTATTCTGTTATATTACATTATTTTATTTTTGCAGTTGTTGTGAAAAGGAGTGTTTCCATTTACTCATTTTCTGATTGTTTGTTATTGATGGATAGGAAGGCTACAGACTTCTGTAGATTAGTTTTGTGACCTGCCACTTTACTGAAAGTGTTAATCATTTCTAGGAATTTTCTGGTGGAATTTTTGTCATGTCTTAAATATAATATGACATCATCTGTAAAATGGGATAATTTGATTTCTTCTTTTCTAATTATTACACCTTTAATTTCCTTCTCTTGTCTTGTGGTTCTTGAGAGTTTCAAGCACTATGTTAAAAAAGTAGAGATAGTGGACAGCCTTGTCTGGTTCCTGATTTTAATGGGAATGCTTCCGGTTTTGCTCCATTTAGAATGTGTTGACTGTGGGTTTGTTTTATATGGCATGGCCTTAATTGTGTTGAGATATGTTTCCTCCACTCCAGTTCCATCTAGGACTTCGGACATAAATGCATGTTGAATTTTCTCAAAGGTCTACTCTGCATCTACTGAGATGAACATGTGGTTCTTGTCTTTGAGCCCATTTATATGATTTATGATATTTATTGACTTACATATATTGAACCATCCCTGCATCTCTGGAATAAACCTGGTGTGATCATGGTGGATGATCTTTTTGATGTGTGTCTGTATGTGGTTTTCAAGTATTTTGTTGAGAATATTTGTATCTATGTTCATTAAGGATATGGGTCTATAGATTTCTTTTTTGGTTGTATCTTCACCTTGCTTTGGTATTAGAGTGATGCTGGCTTCACAAACAGAATTTGTAAGTTCTCCCTCTATTTCTATCTTTTTGAATAAATAAATAAGTACTTTTGTACATAGATCTTCTTTAAATGTCTGGTAGAATTCTGCTCTAAGTCTATCTGGTCCTGGCCTTTTCTAGTCGGGAAGTTTTGTATTACTGTTTCAATTTTCTTATGTGTTTTTGGTCTGTTTAAGCTGTTGATCTCTTCTTGGTTTAGTTTTGTTTGTTCCCATGCATTTAGATACCCGTCCATTTCTTTCAGGATGTCAAATTTAGCAGAATATAGGTTTTTAAAGTATTCCCTTATAATGCTCTGGATCTTTTTGGTGTCTGTTGTGATGTTTTCAGTTTAATCTCTGATTTTGTTGGTGTGGAGGTGCTCTGTCTTTGTTTTGGTTACCTGGACTGGGGGTCTGCCAATCTTGTTTACCTTTGGAAAGAACCAGCTCTTGGATTCGTTGATTCTTTGTATTTTTTTTCTTTATTTCTATTTCATTAATTTCTGCTCTGTTTTTTGTTATTTCTTCTTGTCTACTGTGTTAGGGTTTCATTTGTTGTTGTTTTTCAAGTGTCTTGAGTTGCAATGTTAAGTAATTTATTTGTATTCTTTCTGGTTTTTTATTGAGTGCACTTGGAACTATAAATTTCCCTGTAAGGACTGCTTTCAACATGATGTTTGGTTGCATTGTATTATCCTTTTTATTGTCAGGAATACTTTTATTTCTTTCTTTATTTTTCCTTTGACCAATTCATCATTCAGGAGTGGGTTATTTAACCTCCATGTGTTTATGAGGTTTCTAGGGTTTCTTCCGATATTGATTTTAAGCTTTATTTCATGGTGGTCTGATAGAATGCATGGAATTATTTCAAACTTCTAGTATTTGTTGAGGTTTGTGTTGTGCCCCAGTCTATGGTCAATTTCAGAGAAAGTTCCATGGGGCACTGAATAGAAAGTATATTCTTTGGTGCTTTGGGTGGAATATTCAGTAGATGTCTGTTAGGCCCATTTGTTGTATGGTATTGTTTAATTCAGATGTCTCTCTGTTAACTCTCTGTCCTGTTGACCTATCTAATGGAGACAATGGGGTATTGAAGTCCCCAACTATTAATGAGTTGGGATTAATCTGAGTCTTAAAATCCTATAGCACTGTGTTCATGAAGTTGGGTGCACCAGAGTTTGGTAAATATATGGTCATGATTGTATTGTTTTCTTGGTCAATTGTTCCTTTGGTCAGAATGAAGTGACCCTCTTTATCTCTTCTGATTAGTTTTAATTTGAAGTCTGTTTTGTCAGATGTTAGAATTGCAAGACCTGTTTTTTTCTTAGTACTGTTTGCTTGATATATTTTTTTCCCATCCTTTCACCTTAAGGTAGTGCCTGTCCTTGAAAGTGAAGTGAGATTCTTGCAGACAACAAAAAGATGGGTTTGTTTTTTAATCCATTCAAACAGTCTGTGTCTTTTGACTGGGGAGTTCAGCCCATTGATATTTAAAGTTATTAATGAAAGGTGTGTGCTGATTCCTGTCATTTTTATTTCTGTTCACATTCTTGGTGTAGCTGTGCATTTCCACAGTTATACCTTTATTAAATTTCTTTCTGTAACCCCTTGGGTATAGTTGTTTCTTTCCTCAGCCCTTCGTATTTCTTCAAGAACTCTGAAAGGCTGCTTGTTTGGACATGAATTCTTTCAGCCTATTTATGTCATGGAAGATTTTTCTTTTCCCTTCAATTATAATAGATATTTTGGCTGGGTAAAGTAATCTGGGTTGGCATCTGTGGTCATTTAGAACTGGGAAAACTTTGGTCCAGACTCTTCTGGCTATCATAGTTTGCACTGAAAAGTCAGCTGTAGTTCTGATGGGTTTTCCTTTATATGTGACTTGTTTTCCTTTTGAAGCTTTCAGTATTCTCTCTTTGTTCTGTACATTTAGTGTTTTTACTATGATGTGCCATGGAGAGTTTCCTTTCTGGTCCTGTCTATTTGGTGTTCTGTGTCCTCCTCGTATTTGCATGGGCATGTTTTTCTTTAATTTTGAGAAATTTTCTTCTACAATCCTGTTGCAGATCTGGTCCATATTGTTATCCTGAAATTCTTCTCCTTCCTGTATGCCTATGATTTTTATGTTTGGTCTTTTTATGGTGTCACACAATTCCTGCATATTCCATTCTTTTATTTTTTTTAAATTTTTCATACTCTGCTTGAGTGGTCTAATTCGTACACTTTATCTTCTAGTGTTGATATTCTGTTTTCCATTTCATTCATCCTATTGGCTTACTGAGTGTTTCACTTCCTTCTTCATTTCAGCCTGATTGTTCTTCAATATTTCTAACTCTTTTGTATTCATTCAGCAGTTTATCCCTATCTTCTTTCAGTTCTTTGATTTCTTTGTGTGTTCTTTAAATTCACTGAATTATTTTATCATGTTTATAATTGTTCTTTTGAACTTCATGTCCTGTCTTATCTCTAGGGTGTTCTTATTGTACTCCTCTACAGGACTGTTGGTTCTCAGTGTGGATATATTATTTGGGTTTTTTATGTTATTATTATTATTATTATTATTATTTTTTTTGCTGTGACTTTGACATGTGGCTTTCTTTTATAGTTTCTGATTCTTATTGAGACCCAAGCCTTCTTTTGTTGGGTTTAGGTCTGCTTCTTTTTGTAAACTTTGTGTACCTTTGTGGTTTACTTGTAGGGCATGAAAAGCTGGTCTAGGCTTTAGGTTCTCTTTTTTGATTTTTATATTGGAGGGGTCAAATTGATTTTGTCTTCCTGCTCAGGAGTTCCCACAGGGGCACAAGTCAGGAGAGGATCAGATGTTCTCAGGCTTTCTCCTGAGGACTGGATCCCTCCTGGAAAGATGCTGGCCCCATGAAGCTGGAGGGCTTGGATGTGCAGAGATACAAATGGAAGTGGGGATGGGAATAGGCCCTAAGGGCTTCTTGGGACTAGGGGGAGGAATGGTATCAGTCTCCATGCAAAAGATCAGGAAGCAGTGGGGAATCTGGGCCAAGAGGTCAGTCCAGAAGTCTGGGGTGCCAAGGCAGGAAATGGGCCAGTACCTCTGTGAGGAGGATAGATGGGGTAGGGAAGCTGAGAGGGTGAATGAAGCTGAGGGAGTCAAGGAGCAGTGGGTGCTACCAAACTTTCCCAGGAAAGCTGCTATCCCCAGCCACTTTTCATTATTTGTGTGATGTTAAGTTCACTATGAAAAACAAAATGCATTAGTCATTATCTTTAATTGAGGAAAAACAATATTATATGATAATTTTAAAGTAACAGAGATTTTATAAATGTTTTGGTATATAACAACCTATAATATTTCAAATATAATTCCTTTCAAGGTTAAAGGAGCTGCATTAAATCTTGCCCATTTTAGTTCAAAGCAAATATAGAAATAAAGGCAACCCTGAAATTGTACCTTATATTTTAAATAGAATAATATAATATGAAAAAGAGACAGATATACCAACTTATGTCATGCTTATAATATTGTAATAAGGCATTCAAAAAGTGAACTTTCAAATTAAAAAATGATTTCTCTTTTCCATATTTTTAAAAAGTGGGATATTTGTAGATGTTGAATAATTTTTTTTATGCGAAGTTTCCTGCTCTCAGTTGGTGCTAGCACTAATGGTAAATACTTTTTGTTCCTTTGCTTAGAGAAAAATAAATATTGGTATTTCTACAAGAATTATAGAAACCAGAAAACTGTTGCAATTATGCTTTATCTCAATTACACACATTTTCCTCTTAGTTCACAGTGACAGTAGATTGACATCAAAGCCTGAATCCTTCAGTAACTGTGTTGTCAGATAAGGCAGCTCTGCTGCACTGGTCTTAAACTTGTAGGAGAATTATAGTTGCTAAGTAGATAATGCAGTTTCACCAAGTTTATTTGTTATTAAATATTGTATTTTGTTATCATTGAAGATTTACATGCTATTATAAAACATACCATTTGAACCTAATTTCTTCCAATGATACAGGGGGTACAACAGCAATTCCATTTTGCAACTGTGTTTGCTTTTATCCACCCATATAAGGTTTCAACAAAGTTACTTTTATTATGTGCTTCTATGTACATTGAATGATGTGTAATTTTGTCACATAGACATAATCAAGTGACTGCTATTACCTTCTGGCAATAATTCCATGGCCTTGGAGCTGGAGAGTTGCCAATTAAGAGCAGTAGCTGCTCTTTCAGAGGACCTGGGTTCAATTCTCAGAACCCACATGGCGGTTAACAACTTTCTGTACCTCTGGTTCTAGGAGTTCTGACACCCTCTTCTTACCCCCATGGGAACTGCATGATGTGGGTGTAGCTACCTACATGCAGGCATTGCACTCCCACATATAAAATAAAAATAATAAATAAAATCTTTAAAAAAGTATTCCTTGGTCTCAAAGCTCATTCTGGGGCCATTTTGGAACCACATGTATTTCCTCTCATCCCTCAAATTCTGCAAATTAATGTTGGCATCTCCATTTCCATAATTATGCATTCTAATTGCACACTTGCTCAAGGACAGAATCTTAAGAGACTTCGAGTCATGATTTATGGCACACAGCTGCCTATGAGCTAGTCTAAGTGCTAAACAATCTATTAGGATACCCAAGGATATATGGATGTTGGAAATACAAAATTTCCATATGAAAAATTCCATAATAAGAACAATCATAGAAGAAAATTGTTTAAATTATGAAGAAGACCTTCATATATCTTTGGCCTCCAGATAATAATGCTACATTTAGGGATATTTTAGAATAAGATAAATATTTATTAATATTGTACATATATTTGCATAGATGTAAAGAATGCTGTAATTCTTATGTTGGGAAGAAAGACTGTTTTAATTTTTTAATTAATTTATTTCTTTTTACGTGTATGAGTGTTTTCCATGCATGTGCATGTGTGAAGCCACCAGAAGAGGGCAACGAATCCCCTGGAACTGGAGTTTCAGATTTAAAATAAAGCAAATAAGTTAGTCAATTTAACTTTTCCCCAAAGTGAATATAAGCTTTATATTTCAATTTTTTCTGTGATGCACCATAGATATGACAGGTCTATATTTCTAATCCAAAACAATATTGCACCTCATGGTGATAGAACACATTATAATGTCAAATATTGACAATCTATATGAATTCAAGTTTGGAAAACTAATATGTAGTATTTCAGTCTCTTAAAAATAAGAAATTCTCTTTTCACACCTAAGCAAATGGAATCTCTGAATTTTCTCTTTAGACATAATGGAAAGCCAGTGTCCTAAGCAGAGGTTGTGAGATCAGTGCTGTTCACACAAGAATAAGTCAGGAGGCAGTCCATGGACTTGTCCTAATGAAATTTCTGAAGAATTGTGCTTCTCATAGGCTCTATTGCAGGCAAAATATCACAGTGGGATTTAATAGCATCAGAGGTTAGTAACAGAGTGAACATTATGGGAAAATAAAAAAATAAAATCTTCCACTCCATAAAGCATACCCTTCTCACTGAAATTACTAACATATTATATATGAAATTGCAGTAAAGGGGAAAGATACATAAAATTGTTATTATTTTTTTCAACTTGAAAAATGAATGGATGGTTTTTTTCACTTTAACTGCTAAGACCTGAGTTTTGGGACCACTTCCTCTGCAAGTGAATTTGGCCTCTGATGATGAAAGGACCATTTTCTCCACTGTGAATTAGGTGTTAGACAAACTAATGATAGGGGAAAAGCTAGAGGGGATATAAAGACTTGCAATTGATATTGAACATCATCGTGATATAATACTTAAACTTGTAAATTATTCCCTTGTCATGTGGGAAGCACAAAGACTTCTAGTTTCATACAGGGTCTGGAGAGCTGATTTTCTTAACAACAGAAAAAAACACCCTACACACAGAAAAACAATAGGTTTTAAACTTATCCCCATACACATAATCAAAGTAAATACATCATTATGAGAGTTGAAATGTAGAAGCACAAAAGAAAGCGCTAAAAACTGGTCATTTCAATGTCTTAGAAATCAATATAACGATAAAGAATATTCAATAACATGTCTAAGCTGTAAAATAGGTCCAATTGTATATGTGTGCATTTGTATGGGTGGGAGAGAAGAGAAAAAATTACCTCTGAGTGTTTGGGGAAAGAAGATGTGACCTACTGAGGAATTTTATGAGACAGACTGTCTGCAAATGTTGAGTGCTTCTCAAAGATTATCACAGCTCAATATTTATTTTTAATCATTCTTTTCATTAAGAATGAGAATAAATTTCATGGTAAGACTGCTAATATAGTCAATTAGAATATTGCTCACAATGTATAGCAAATTCATTCTTATTATTGTTAAATTTTAAATGTTTTGATTGTTTTATACATGACCACTGTATTTACCTCATTTCTATTTTCTACATTAGTGCTGTGTTTCCTTCCCTTTCTCCTCCTCTACATCCCCCACATTCTTTCTTAATTTTGCAACTTTTTAAATTATTACTAGTTACACACAAATGTACACACACTATATTTATATATAGTGTTGGTTGTATGTACACATATTTGGGGCTGACAACATAGATTGGATAATTTGTACCTCTCCCAGTAGCCAATGCTTACCCATCACTCTTCTTTAAGTGGTTAGACCTTGTGAAATTTCCTCCACCCCACACTGGCATATCAACTGGTGCTATCATTAGCCATGTCTTGTTTACATAACTATATTGTTGAAATTTTATGTTCAATAGAAGATTCATGCCTGGTACTCTAACACTAGCCAAATACCTATGGCTGCAGAGATCATATACCCAAGAGGACTACCTGCCACAACCATTTCCCTAATCAAAATAATTTCTTACTAAACTCTAAATGCTTATCATTATATCAATAAATATCTGTGGCTTTCACCCCTCATCAAAGATACTCCCTTTCTCATCAGATGCTACAGAGAGCCACAACTGGTCAGAATGCAGAGAGTAGGTGACCATGTTGTGTACAAACCCAACTGATACACCCATACAAGGCAACCCCTATGCCCAAGGCTCAGGGAACATTTTTTTAAATCTTAAAATTGTATGAAGTTTAGCAACTGTTTTCAAAGAATAAGGTCAATTTCCTATCAAGTTCCAGTAGCTATATTTAGGGAAAGATGATCTCCTCTCACCACATACTCTCTATATATGCGATAATTTGATGCAATATTGTGAACATTGTAACACTTCAGAAAAGAGAGATGTGAGAGCTGATTAGAATTCTCAGGGAGGCTCCATAAGGAGTTGATTTGATGGTCTGGGCTAACATGATAACATCATAATAATGTAACAAAACTGAGAACATGAAAGTGGAAGTAAATTGTAAAGTGCTTATTTTTATAAGTTCATGTGACTTGATATTTGAATACATTGTTTACTAAGCATACAGTTTCAAAGACAATTATTTGCTTTCTTTTGTTAGGTAATCCCAAAGAAATCCCCTGAGGGACATGCATAAACATGCAAAGAAATACATATGTAAGCAACTAGACCAACCACACATAGAGAGATGATTCAGTAAGCAAAGAGAAGGTGAAGCAAAAAGGGGCCAGAGAGGGTGGAGGGAGTAAATCTCTCAGAGGAAGCTGTAGAAGAAGAATCTTTAGAGGGTGACATGGTAAATAATAATAGATGAACAGAGTGTTAATTAAAGAGGCAAGAATTTTCTAGAGATGTGTTCAACGTCCTTCGCATTCAGGAAAATGCAAATTCAGATTACTTTGAGGGGGTGACAGATGTATGGTGATCTCTCTTGTATTATGGTGTGATAATGACTTCTTGGGCCTTCCCATTATTCATCTTCAAGCCATGGCCATAGATCTATTTCAGTAGTGTTTCTTCTACTATAAAGACAAATGGGAGGAAGTAAACACATCTAAACAAATATGAATGTAAATACAAATGCCTAGAGGGTATCCCGGTAGGTGTACTACATTCATTAAACAGTATACTTGCAATGGCTTCCCTGCTAAGGTCTGTAGCCTTTCTTGACACAGGGTTTCACCTGGTCTACAGCACCAGATGTGTTTTCCACCCTTTGGAGCAGGCCTTATCAAAACAGAAATTTTTCAGTTGCACATATGTTACTTGAGCCATTATTGCACTTGTAGGCATTGCTTGGCATGTCCGTAGTCTTCAACATGCAGGGTCTATTGTTGAGTAGAATCTTGGGGATCCTTTCTTCCCCAGCCATCTGCATAGTGCCTTCTGGTACTATGAATGTCATCCATCCAGTCGCCTGGAGTTTTTGGCTTAGTCCCAGCTCCATCTTTTCTTTTCCTCTCATGCTCACATCATGCAGTGTCTTAAGCAACATGGCCTTACCAATCTTTTTAGTGTACAACTAACATTAGAGGCAATAGTCTTGGTGAATTTGAGGACCTCTAAGATTTCTCTCTGACCAACAGCTCATAGAGGGGCAACCCACCCCTGAAACTGTAGATTTTCTTAACAGTTGTATAGTTTGGGAGCCTCTGTTTTTATTGTACCCAACCATAAAACTCCCAAGAATCTTACAGCTATGGCTGGCCTTTGTTTCTTCAGGTATCTTCCAAATGGGTTTTACATCTATAAAATACTTGAAGGAAGGTTAACCTCATATATTAAGTCATTCATAGACAAGGCCTAACACAGCATGAAAAGGTTTATCCATTTGTATTAACTGTTTTCTCCATAGATCTTTTTTAGGTACCATAGCATGGGTATGAGGTATTAATTTGATTAGTTCTTTACTAAGTTTAGTTATCTCTTTGGAGTTAGTTCACATTTTGGGGATTTTACATGGAGTCTTTTTATATTCTTTTATCCTTGATACACTTACAGGTATTGGCTTCAGTTGCCTTGCCCCTACACTGGGCTAAAGGGGCAGGGGGTTTCTGTTGTTCCTGCTGTACCTGTTGGTTCCCTGAGTCAGGTAGGCTCTGGATCTGCCTCCTGACTGTAGCCATATCTGTCATCTCTCCATTCACCATACCTGGCTGCTGGGGGAGGCCTTGGTGGGAAAAACTGCATTCATCCCTAGTATAGCCTTTATCAGGAGAGAAATGTACCTTAGTTAATCTTTGGGGATTCTTAACCACCCCTGGGACAGTTTTTATCCTTTGAATGCCTTTTGTAAACTGTCCTCTGGATTTAAAACCTTCCAGAAACTCAGTACCGAATTTGGTTTTCTATCATTTTTTTCTCTGGGAATTTGGACTCCACATAAATCTTGCCACATTTGTCTTCGAGTAACACAAATAGACCATTTTTTCTGTCTGGTCTTTTTTATATCTCTTGTAGGGTGTTCTGTTATTCTTCAGACACGTTTTACATGCTGGTCAGAATCATTTATATCTGCTAAAGCCTCCCTCATGGTACAAAGAGCCTGTCCCGTTAAAGAGCTTAGCAAAACCATTAAAGCTCCATACCATTCTCAAGGTCCAAGTTGAATTAAGCTTTCTTTTATATCTCTGGTAAATACAGTCTTATCTGGCCCAGTGAACTGGGTATCATATATTGCTTTTCTCATACCCAGTTCTCTCAGTAATGCCTGTCCCTCCTTTGTGGGAATTTCCCTTGGTGATGACGATGTATCTTTAATGCCTTCCACAAGCCATCCCATTAAGGACTGTTCACCCTGCATTGGCCTAAGTTGAACAATTTATATCATAAAGATGGATGGGTGGTTATATAACTCAGCTGTGAAGCTTCTGAAGAACTTAGACTGACATTATTTTCTCCCATGTCCCATATCCTTATGAGCCGTGTGGTGAGGATCTCTTTGATTGCTTGCTTGTAAGTTTTTCCTATTTATAACAGTTCCAGTGTGGAGTATTTCCTAGGTACAGTACTACTAGCTTCCTTTCCTTTCTGTTTCAAAGGTTGAATCTGAGGGGCAGCCTTAACCACTTTCATTTTTGTGTTGTTTCCTTTTTCATTATTATCTGTCTTTTTTCCAGAGTCTTGGACCTTACACAAGTTAAAATGTCCCATTTTTTTTCTTTCTCTCTCAAAATTTCCCAGTTTTTTTCTTTCACTCTCAAGTTCTGCAATTGAACCTGCCAGTACCTCCCTAGCCTTTTCTACTTCCCCTGCCTTGGGAAAATCTTTTATTATGCAGAGTGGCCACACCCCCCCTCTGGGTTCTCTGCTTGTGTCCCAGGATTGAAAAAGTTTTTCTAGCCTTTGTATAACCTTTAACAAATTTTCATATACATTCAACTTATCTATTTCCCCACATTTACAACACAGCTGTGCCCCACGCTTCTGCATGGCAGGCCCCTTTTTAGTTACATATTTTATAATCCATTGTAAGATCCACGTCAGTGCTGCCATTAGCTCTCTTGCTTTTCCCACACTTCTGTGGTTTCTTTCTGGTGCCATCCTGCTAGCTGCACCAATTTGTCACTGGAGTTCTCTTAGGGTTCCTTGCTCCTGATGCAGGTAAACAAACTACATAACACATCTATAGCTGAATTTTGCACAGTTTATACTTTTACAGGGGGATGGGAGTGACTTACAAAGAAACAAACTCCTGACACCTGGCATTCAGATCTGTGTGGCTTGGCCCACTGCTCCGGATCACTTTTGCCCAAGTTCTGCTGCAGCTCATGTCTCTGTATGCCCATTCACTCCACAGAGTTCTGTGCAGGGTCCACGGAGTCCTCTCAAGGTCCCCAAGCATCCCACAGGGTCAGGGTAGGCTGGCTTATCTGCTCCCTGTTCCCTGCATCCGAGAATGGCACCAATTCCTGTTCCAATCTCCCTCTACCTTAAACTCCTACCTTCTTCCCAGGGTGCCTTGCACTCACCCATGGCTCTTCCGAGGAAGTGTGGGAGGAATAAATCATTTTTGGGCTACAATGGCGGGGGTCTTAACTGATGAAGGATGAAGACAGTCATGTAGAAGGAGAAGGAGGAAGGAAAGATGAGTAATCTAAGAATGTTTGTGAAAATGCCTAGGGAAACATTATTTTGTAAGCATACTTAAAAATACATGTTATATATAAAGCAATTGATAGGTAGAGAGAACGGGCTGGAGTGAGCGGGTGGTGCGGATGGAGGAAGGCACCGAGGCACAGATGGAATTCTCAGCGGGATACAGATTTATTTCGCATGGGGCACCTTTCCCTCGGGGAAGGGAAAGATGTCAGGGAAGGGAAGGATGTCAGGGAAAGACATCAGGGAAGGGAAGGATGTCAGGGAAGGGAAGGATGTCAGGGAGGGGCAGGGAAAGATGTCAGGGAAAGATGTCTGCTAAGGGAAAGATGTCCACTCACGGGTTGTGAGCTGGGACTTCATATATGGGGGCTTTAGGGTGTAGAAGGGGGGAATGTTTGGGGGAGAAATCAGGGACGGGGAAGCAGGAAAAGCAGGTAGGATTAGGGTCTGGAAGTGTTTACTTTTTCCCTCTTAAGATAAGAGAAAAGCTATTGTGATAAACAACTTCTAAAATCTCTGGTTATCAGGTAGAATCTGCTTATTTTATCTTTGGAGATCAGAGGAGAGTCAGGCTGCTTCTCAGCAGAGTTTGTTTCCCTTGACTCCAAAGGTCAAGGTGAGGTCCCTGTTGGGGAGAGGGGAAACTGCTTCTATTTGGAACCCTAACAAACTCCAGTTCCAGGAGATCCCACACTGTCTTCTGGCCTCCATCAGAACCAGGCACACTCCTGGTACACTTGCATATATGCAGGCAAAACACTCATACACATGAAATAAAAATAAAATGTTTATAAAAATTAGGCGTGGTGATGCATGCTTGTAATCTCAGCACTGGAGGAGCAGAGAAGACTCCAGCAAGCCCGCTTGTCGAGTTCCAGGAAAATGAAACACCATGCTATCCCCAGGTGGAGCAGCACTTGAGGAAGGACAGTTAGGGTTAGCCTCTGGCCACCAAGTGCATACATGGACACACCATGTGCACCTGTGCACATAGGAACATTCACCTACATACATAGAACAAACTCTCAAAATGCTTGGCTGAGTTTTAGACTGGAATGTTGCATTTGTTTACCTCTCCTGGAGATGAGCTCTCTCAACTGTCCTAAGGTAGATGGAAACAAATGGAACATAAGGTCAGAGACTTGCAAGGAGAAGTTGGCTGTCACCAAAATGACAGATTCACCCACAGTCTCCCTGGATGATTTGGAAGGAGAACACCAAGTGTTCCCACTGTGTCCTGGAGCTTTGCTAAGGACCCTGGAGCCCACTCAGAGCTCCCGCTGGCCTAGCCCGAGGCATTAGAAACCAGAGTCCTGCTTTGTTTTTCCTTTTGCATTCATTATCATCCTGATGACCCATGTATGTTTTTAAGCTTGGGGCTGGGAGTGATTGCGATCTGTCAGTGAGAATTTATAGCTGTACATTTTCCAGGGTTTTAAGCCTTTTAGAAGTTCCCATCACAGAGGCTGAGGATAGAGCTCGGTTGGTAGAATGCTTGCTTAGCACGCACCAAGCCCTGGGTTCTAACCCCAGAGTCAAATGGTGGCACACGTGTTCATGCCTGTAATCCCAACCCGTGAGAGGTAGAGGCAGGAGGATCATAAGTTCAAGATCATCCTTAGCTACATAGGGAACTTGAAGCCAGCCTGGAAAAAGCAAGTGGAGACAGTATCAGAGAAGTTTCTCAGGAGATTAACTGATAGAGAATGCGGTCCCAAGAGAAGCTGTGGGAGGCATTGCAGCTTTGAAGCTGCTTCACGGCCATGCTGGAGAATGGGAGAGAAATAGAAAGGGAGAGCTTTTGCATGAGATCCCTGCCAAGTAGGGCGGATGGGCAGGTGGGCATAACCAGGAAGGAGTGAGTTAAAGGCACCTTCCAGAATACACAGGCTAAG
>NW_008349989.1:2900794-2953803 GCF_000622305.1 Nannospalax galili
AGAGAGAGAGAGAGAGAGAGAAAGCAGGAAGAGAAAGGTTTGGCTTAGGTCATGTAAAAACGAGAACGAGAAGAATCAGGCAACAAAACAAAAGCGTCCTTTTTTTTTTATATTGCTGATTCGAGTTGAATTCCCAAACCCCAGGGCAGCATCCTGCAATCACTGGGGGGGGGGAATACGAGTTGTGTGTGTCCCTGCCAGTGACCACAGCGTCCTGTAGTCAAAGGCAGGGTGGAACCTCCCACACACCTGTGTGATTGAGTAGAAATGAGTTGGGAGAGGTTCAGCAATGTGGTGCGTGACCAGTCAGTAGGAGAGTGGGCCTGGAGGCTGAGATGGATGGGGAGTGGAGAAGAATGGAGAGGCCTAGATGAAGCTCAGTAGCCAGTGAATGGAGGGAGTGTTAGGGGAAGGCAAAAGATGGGAGGAGCGAGGAAGGGAAGGGAGCTGAGGTAGGGAAAAGGATTTGAGTGTAATGGGGAAGCAGGTCTGACTCCCAGGTGGGCATGGACAGACACAGTAACTGTGCCAGGCAGTTATTGGAAAGGAGATGAAAAGAAAAACTGGCAGAGAGTAGTCAAGGGGAAAGGGTAGAGAGAGAGGAAGAGAGAGTTGAAAGGAACTGGAGAGGGGAGAGAGATAGAGGGTGGAAATGTACCTTAATGTAGAACTGGTGGAAAGTAGTGAAGGGGAAAGGGGAGAGAGAGAGGGAGAGAGAGCTGAAAGGAATGGAAGAGGGGAGAGAGATAGAGAGTGGAAGTGTACCTTAATGCCAAATCCGTGTTGTTCGCAGCGGCCAGTAATGACAAGCGAGTCCGGAAGGTCCCTTCAAGTAAGATCCAGGTCACGGCACCATCTGTTAGGTTAAAAAGTTGGGATGGAGAGGTGTCGGATGGAGAGCACAAGCGGATGGATGAGGCACCGAGGCACAGATGGAATTCTCAGTGGGATACAGCCTTATTTTGCACGGGACACGTTTCCCTTGGGGAAGGGAAAAATGTCAGGGAAGGGAAGGATGTCAGGGAAGGGAAGGATGTCAGGGAAGGATGTCAGGGAAGGGCAGGGAAAGATGTCAGGGAAAGATGTCCGGGAAGGGAAAGATGTCCGCTAAGGGAAAGATGTCCGCTCAAGGATTGTGAGCTGGGACTTCATATATGGGGACTTTAGGGTGTGGAAGGGGGGAATGTTTGGGGGAGAAATCAGGGAGGGGGAAGCAGGTAGGATTAGGGTGTGGAAGTGTTTTCTTTTTCCTCTTAAGATAAGAGGAACTCTGCTTATCTTATCTTTGGAAGTCAGAGGAAAGGCAGGCTGCTTCTCAGCAGAGTTTGTAGGTCCCTGTTGGGGAGGGGGGGCTGCTATTTGGAACCCTAACAGAAATAATGAAGATATAAAACAGCTTACGTTAGGAAAGACAAATTAGTTTTGTGCCTAATTTGGTGGAAATTCATCCATGTGAAGTACTCCCTGACCTAAGCAGGTCCTGAATATTGCACATCATGACCACTTGCACCCACCACACACTCTTCTCACAAAACTGCCTATTGCTAATATTAATTGAGGCATAATTTAAAATCCTTTGTGTATACCTCTGTGTATTTGTTTGTGTATACATGTGGAGGTGAACAAATGGCTTGAAAATATGAAATAATTTTTAATGGACGTTTATCCCACAAATGAAATTAAATTGATTGAAAAGTAAATAATTTATATTTGTTCTTATTTTTCTTCCTTTAAATGTTTTATTGTGTAATGTAATAGAAACAAGTGATATGTATGCAGTATGATATCTTCTACTATATTAAATTAAGTATAAGCAGTACCCATGTGCAAAACCACCCACTTAATACATATAACTTTTAAAAACTGTAGGGACACAAAAGTACCTAGATTGCACTTCTAACAAAGAAAGGTATTATCTGGAATTATTTCATAAACCAGAGAAATTTGATAATTTAGGAAAGAATTAAATTCTAAATAGATAATGCAAATCATGCAGTAAGGGATGGGATTGTTGCTGCAATATGGTAGTTGGACCTAGGGATCTGGGTAATTTATCTGTGGTTACTTGGATTGTACATAAGCCATATTATACCCTATGGATTTATTGATTGATGGTTGGGGAACATTTGGAGGGCTTTCTTCTGAATGCCTGCTTCAGTTAAGAATCGATATATTCTACAGAAACTGAAAATGTAAGAGGAGGATTGAGAGTAGTTGTGAAGTTGTCTGGAAAGTGAAGAAGTAAAGAGCAAAAGTTGAGCCTGTTATCTTTTGACAGTATCAAGCACTCCTTTAATCACTGTGGCTGTGAAACCAAGTCCTATGATAATACTTGCATATTCTCCATTGAACTTGCTGGCATGGAGGTAGGCTGTAAGCAAATATGTATTATGTGTTTTATCATGTAAATAAAAATTAGCTCTGTAAAGATAAAGGTGTCCAGGTAACGATTATTCATAGCCAGAAAAGGAGTAATTTAGGGCATCTGAGGGTAAGGAACACGAGTGAGTGGTAGAATTAAACCATGAGATTTGTGGAATTACTGAGGGCAGAATACTGGGACAATGGAAGTGTGGTATTGAATGCACAGTGAGCGAATGCCTGAAATTAAGAAATTAGAAGAACCATGAGATTGTTAATTTAAAATAATATATATACTCACTAATTGTATCAATAATAACCATAAAAAAGGAATATCACATAATTTAGAGATTGTGTAACTTTTTCAAAAACTAAGAGACCAGCATGTTGGAAACATTTCCTAGGTACAAGTAGAGGTGAGTAGGGAAAATAAAATCTTGTAAAATAGTAGTTTGAGGACTTTGGAAGAGAAAGCTGTGAAATTTTTTATAATATCAAAAATATATATAAATTAGCATAAGTGGAGATAAAGCAAAGGAACATCTTACACAAAACGTCTAGTCTGCAGGGAAAATGTATAAGATATGGGGGGGGGTTGTTTGTGTGTGTGCATGTCTGCATGTTTTATTATACATAATACACCTTAAAGGTATGCATTTTGTTGGTTTTGATGACATTTGGGAGGATAAATTCTGAGGCTGTCTGAGTGACTGTTACAGATAATCTCAGCAGTACTAAGAAAAGTGCTGAGAATTTTAATTTATTGCATTTTTACTTCATGTTCCAAACAGCATTTAATAAGAATGTAGAAAAGATGGAAAGAACACAAGGTGACCCCCTCATGGTCCTGGACTTGGCAGTGGCATATCAATAGAGCAACATATTAAAAGTCACAGGTGGCAAATAGACTCTTAATCATTTCTGCCTTTTTCATTTCTTGTTGTTTGTTGAAGTACTGCAAAAATAGTTTGTGATTTTTTTTAAAAATGGAAATTCTAATGATACTTTTCTGAGCTATGGCTACCGAGATGGTTCAGATCCAGGTGACCCCAGACCCAGAAACCATAAGGCCCCTAAGGGGAACTGAGTCAACCAACTCCCAGTTACCTGCAAGTTAACAAGAGCAGCTCCTGGAAAGTAATGACCAATGTATTGTGATCACCAGAGCATACTCCACACACTGACATAGAGGTTTTCCCAAGCCTTTAGCGGCCATGGGGGACCCTGTAATTGTAGAAAATATGTTTTACAGTAGATGTTTTCCTTGATAAGTTCCACCAGGTACAGAACCCATGATCTCCCTGAGCAAGCAGCCCCCAAAATAGCCCCCAACAGCAGAAAAGTATTCTTTTTTTCTGCATTCTGTCCCTTTATAAGCTACCCCTACCCCAGCCATTAGGCTGCTGATTCTTCCTCACACCAGCGTTGAGGACCAGCCTCGCCAAACACATTAAACTCTTACATTGCTGGAGTCCTCTTTATTTCTGTTTCATGGTGATTCCGACCCCTACCACCTTTTTATTTAACAGATACCAGAACATTTTTAATCCCATAGCCCATGGCAAATGTCAGTATCAATTTCCTTGTAATTATAACTCATACAGAATTCCCCCTTAGAGTAATATAGTTCCTTAGAGAAAGATGCAACGATTTGACAATGTTATCCAATATGTAGTTAAAAAATAGGGCTCTTTTGAATTATAAACAATATAAGAAAAGCAAAAGTTGATGTAACTTAGTAGTTATAGTGCATTAATTTCTCTTTTGTTCCTTTTTCATTATTATTTGAAAGAAGTATGAATTCATATAAATCTATTCATAAAATTGATACTTTTAGCCTTCTATAATTTTTTCCAGATTATTTCAACAAAAAATTCCCTTTGCAAGTAAAATAAAAGTAGAAAGAAAATACAGGAAACAGCTTCAGAAGAAAACCACATATTTTCAAGTACTATTTTATCTTGGTGAGAGTTACAAGGAAAGAGAACATATCTCAAATGAGATGCTATCAGACATCCTGGGGAGGATCCATAAGATGTATGAATATCTTTGGAAATAGCTGAATATTCTTTAGCTTTCCCTTCTACAGATTGTTTATCACTTAAATAATATGATGGCATTGATTTGGTTGTGGTATCTGCACTGATAAAAATAGTTTATACTCTACAGTCTTAGATTATTATAGCTTAGCTCATATGCTACACACAGTGGCTATGCAGTGATTACAGGGTGTCTTCTACGTGCATGACTGGCTTTGATTAGGTGTTAGAAACTCATTCAGAGGACAGCCACCACTTTTACTAATTAATGAGTTGTTTTACTTTTCTTTAAATCAACAACTGAAGCTTCTGTAATTTTCTCAGTATGATTATGGGGACATTTCTCATTTCGATACAAATCTTCAGGAATGAAATTTTCATAGTGAGTGAATGAAAAAGGAAACCACAAAAATAAGTGTAAAATTACTTTCTTTCTTTGTCTCATATTTTCTATTCTTCCTAGAGTAGTTTTTTAAAATATTTTCTTCCATCTTCAAAAAGTTTAGTTAATTCGTAAGGAAATGAATGACAATTATGTTCTTATTTATCAAGACAACAGATACCCAAATATGACTACTCTTCAAATGGGTTATTTTTCAGGGAATTTAATGTGACCTTATTTGGAGAGTTTGCTGGTATAAGGGACTTGAGCTCCTGTTACCATGGACTTTAATTTTATTATTCTTCTCAGTCAAAATTTCAGTATGGGCCAGGCTTGCTAACATGCACCTTTAATTCTAGCACTCAGGAGGCAGAAGCAGTTAGATCTCTATGAGATCAGGTCAACCTGGTCTATATACAGACTTCCAGAAAAGCTGAGGGTACAGGGATACCATGTCTCAAAAGAAAACTACAGCAAAAACAATTCAATATGGATGGTGAAGGGCTCAGAAGGCTACATCACTTCCTGAGGAGCTAATGGCAATTGATGGGTTCTGAGGGGAGAATCAGGTTTTTGAGGAATGTGACCCTGGTAGGTTCACCATGATCTAGTGCATGATTCCACACAATACAGATGTGCTAAACACTAATTGGACTATTGTTGTTATTTAATGAATAAGGCATGAGAATGAGTGCAGAACATGGGATGGATTAGGAGGGGTTTGAAGGAGAGGAGTACGGATGAATATGATCAAAATGTATACATATATGAAATCATGAAATTCCTAAAGAAGAAAGCATATCATATTTTTAACAGATACAAAAGTGATCCTTAGCTGATATTTCTCTGATGGTTTGAAAGCCACAGAAGAATAATATAAAGCTATGTGCATAAGTGTAGTAATACATTGATATTAAGTGAAATTTCCTTAATATTCTAGATGTTTGGGATTTTTTTTCTTCCTCTGAAAGGCGGATTAGATGATAATTTGTAAGTAAAAAACATTTAATGAGACAACTTACTTTTCTTTTTTTTTTTTGGTCTTTTTGTGACAGGGTCTGCCTGTAGCCCCAGCTGTCCTGCAACTCACTATGTAGACCAGGCTGGCCTTGAACTCACAAAGATCCACCTGCCTCTGCCTCCCAAGTGCTGGGATTAAAGGCATGCGCCACCACGCCCAGTGACTTACTTTTCTTTTTACAGATCAGTGTCAGTGAAATAGATAAGCAACAAATGAACTCCCCAGAGACGTACATTTGCTTTCGAAGATGTAAGCATAAGACATTTGTACATTCATTACTATAACTGGATCCTTTGTTTATAATTCATCTAATAAAACTAGTTGCTTGGAACAAATCAATAATGAGATATTTCCCTCAAATCTTTTTTACTTCAAACATTTTTATGTTTTGCATACTATTCAAGATTTGAATTATTTTTATATGTATCAGATTATCATTATCTTTTCTTCAGTTAATGGGCTAGGTTGGTTTCATTTCCCATCTATAGCAAATAGAGCAGTGATGAAAATAAGAGGGCAGCTATTTGTATGGAAATATATGGAATTATTTGGGCTTATGCCAGGGGTGATCTGGTAGTTCTGTTTTAAATTATTGAGGAATCTCCAAACATTTTTTTCACAATGGATGTGCTAATTTACATTCCCAACAGCAGTGAATTAGAATTCATCTTTCTCTACATAGGCTCTAACATTTTTGAATATTTTATAATAATGATTCTGACTGTGGTGAGTTGGTCACTTGAAGTAGTTTAATTTGTATTTCCCTAATGCCACGGGACAGCTTTAAAGATAGTAATTGGTCATTTGTATTTCTTTTTGTGAAAAAAAATGTCTATTCAATTCATCAGCCAATTTATTGATGGGTAATTTTTATTTTCTTGGTATTCAATCTCTGCAGTTCTTTGTAAATTCAAGATATTAGCTCCCAACTGTCTGAGACATAGCTGGTAAAGTTTTTCTCCCATTCTGTGTGTTGTTTGTGAGTTCTGCTGGTATCTTCCTTTACTACACAGACAGTGTTTAATTTCAGGTCATTCCTTCAGGTGATACTTGGGTATAGTTCCTGTGCTGGTGATGGTGTGTTCAGAAAGTTCTTATCTACTCTAGTATCCTGAAGCATATTCTATGTGTTTTTATCTAGAAGTTTCAGCATTTCTAATTTTAAATTAAATTATTTGGTTAATTTCAAACTGACTGTTGTCCAAAGTGAGAGATATTAATCAAATTAATTTTTCTATAATTGCATACCCAGTTTTTCCAGTACTATTTGTTAAATATATTTTTCTGAAGTGTATTTTTGCTTCCTTTGTCAAGAATTAGCTGGGCATACGTTTGTTGATTTATTCCAGGTCCTGTATTCTTCTCCACTGGTTTCCTTGTCTGTTTGTGTCAAACAGTTTGTCTTTATCATGATAACTCTGTGGTTATAGTCATTCCTCCTCCAACTGTGGTTTTGTTCTTTAGGATTGCTTTTGCTATTCTTCAATTGTTTTTTTAAGATCTGTGGTATATGACATTGGAATTTTCATAGGTTTTGCATTAAATCTGTATGTTTTTTGTAGTGTAGCCATTCTCCACTCATAATCATATCAGTATAGCCAATAGTAATGAAAAATATTATTCATATCTAAAAAAATGAAATCTCAAAATTCAAAAGTAAATGACTAGACCTAGAACGTACATTAAGCAAGATCTTCCAATTTCAGGAAGAAAAGAAACTTGTTATTCCTCATATGCAGATACTACTCTATAATGTATACATATATACGTAAATAAATATGTGTGGGTATACTATAACATGTAGAAAGAAGAAAAAAGGATAATAAAAAAGATATTGATGAGTATTTCATGTATTTAGTGTACTTTATATGAATCCTTTGAATGCGCTCTCAAGACACAGCACATTTTCAGTTTAAAAAGTTCTTAAGTAGGTAGTGTCTATATATGATTCTATGAGGGGCTGTTACCTTATAATTGGTAGACATTGCTTAAATCCTATTTTGGGAAAAGTGAAGTGTTTGGCAAACCTCAGTATCAAGTTTCATAAACTTTTTGATAACTATTTTGTTGGTTCTTGGCTATGAAGTAAACTGTTTGCTTTGTTGTTAAAATCCCAAAATGACTCTAATTTTACCACCTGTTTAAAATCATCAACCTTAAAAAAATCCTTAATGTATGATTTACTTTAAATTTGAATACTGAGTATCTATTAAGTCACAGAGTAAAATTCACAAATATAATAAAAATTTATATCCTTTCAAAATTAGTTAATCTAATTAAAAATTATCTGTTTTAGAAGAATCAGCATATTGGCTACACATGATTATCACATACCTATAAATTCCAGCTCTCTGGAGGCAGAGGCAAATTCATCAGAGCACAGAATCTATCTTCTCCAGGCTCAGAGATCATTAAAGAAGAGTGGGTTAGAAACATTATAAAAACCCAAGGTGGTTGATGAATACAAAGAAACTGTTTTCTGGATACAACCATGCAGTGGAACACAGGAACCAACAGGTATTATGACAACATGCACAAGATCTGTGTAAGGCCAAGCCAAACAAAATTTCAGTATGGGGGCAGGAGGTTGGACAGAAGCCCTAGCTCTAGCCTAGGAACTATTGGTAATTAATTGCTGATAGGATAAGTAGAGTCTGTTTCCTGGTGTGGAGTTTGGAAGGTTGACCAACTCCAGGGGATGGACCCACACCCAAGAACATTTGGAAAACACAAATTAGACTTGATAGGAATTAAAAAAAAATAGTGTGGACATGAAGTGAGAGGGGTGGGGAAGTGGGAGTGAAGCTGAGAGAGTCTTAAACAATCTTAATCATCTTTATACCCTGGTCTCCACTGACAGATTCCCATACCTTCCCTCTCCACTGGAGTCACTGGGGATGGAGCCTGAGTATGATTAAAATGCACTTTGTGAAATACTCAAAAATCAAATCTTATTTTTAAAAATGGTCCATTGTCTTGTAAAATTTTCCTCCATGTAGAATGGGCAGATAACCTTCTTTCAGGGCCAAATGCTAGTGCAGTGAATTTTTCCAACTTTTGAAATTTGTGCTTGTTACCTCTTAACGTATCAGCAAATTATACCTAGTTTGTTTGTTTTTTTTTTTATATATTTTACTGTTTCATGATTTTTTTCAATGTACATTTGTTATTGAATTTTTTGTGTATTTCATAAAGCATATCTCAAACAATCTTAACCATCTTTATATCCTTGTCCCCACTGGCACAATCCCATGCCCCCTTCCCACTGAAGTCAAATACTCTGTCATCCTTGTTAAGACCCAATGGGTTGTCAGTGTCCAGAGTGGTTCCCCAGTGCAAGTCTGTCTACTAAGTGTAGTCAACCTATCTAGATTCCCTTGTTTTAGAAAGATCAGCTCTTCCTCATCTAGCAGCAATCAGCTGCCAACATTCCTTCAGTTCTATGCTGGGTTATTATCTGCCTGAGTTTGCAAGGGACTTGTATATGCTGACACCATTGCCATAGCCTCATATGAGCAGGTTCCCAGGAGCTTGTAGAAGTCTATTTCAATATGGTCACGCACCTCCTCCCTCGCTCTTACAATTTTTCCCCACCCACTTCTTATGCAATGATCCCTGAGCCATGTGTGGGTGAAGTTTAATAAGGGAATCTGGTCTAAGGACCGTCATTCATCAGATTCTTGATCTCTACACTTTGGCCATTTGTGGTCCTATGTTCCTGGCCCTCTGCTGCATGAGGGAGCTTCATTATTGAGAACTGAGAGATTCATTAGTGTGATCTTTATTTTCCTTGTTCTATGTTCCATGAGCCTTAGGTGTAGAGGTTGAATTGTAGATGTGTCACTTAGGCCTGGACAATTCATAGGCAGTGTCTATGTGTGACCAGTTGTGATACTTGGTAGTGGTCTCTGACTGGTGCTAAATGAGCTTCTTTGATGAGTCATGACTGGTGTATTTGTCTATAAATATAAGGGTACATATTTTGCACATAGTAAGAAATCACATTAGTCTACTGATGTGAGAGTCATGGGGTTTTCTTTTGTCATTGAATTTTTGTGGATTTCATACATCTTAATCATATTTAGATCTCCCTATCTGCATCCCCCATAGCCTGCTAACAAAATTTCATGTGTTGTCTTATACATTAAGACCTGTCAAGTTTGTATGCCGAGATGTCTCTTGGTGTGAGTTCATCCACTAGAGCAGGTTCAGCCTACTAACCCTACTTCCGTAAAGAAGACCAACTCTCCCTCACCCACCAGTGATCAGCTGCCAATAGCTCCTCTGCTAAGGTTGTGGGCTCGCTCGTGTCCATTTCCCAAGTTCTAAGTTAGTTTCCATCTGATTGAGTGTGCATGGGTCTTGTGCATGCTGACACCATTGCTGTAATTTCATATGAGCCAGTTCCCAGGGGCTTGTAAGGCTCTGTTTCCTTATGGTCATGCACCTGGATCTTACAGTCTTTTCACCATATTCTTCAATGGTCCCTGAGCCCTCAGTGGGTTAGGTTTAATATAGGAGTCCTAACAGGGACATATACTCTGTAGTCTTATTTTTATACTTTGGCCAGTTGCGGCCTCTGTGTCCATCACACTCTGATGTATGAGGAAGTTTTGCAGATGAGAGTTGAGTGATGCATTAGGATTTTCTCTACCCCTTGTTCCACTATATTCCATGAACCTTAGGTGTAGAAATTCCACTATAGATTTGTCACTTAAGGTTGAACATCTCACAGATATTTATTCTCTGTGTTTGACCTGTTGTGGAACTCTGTATTAGACTCTGTTGCAAAAGAAGCTTCTTTGATGAGTGGTGACTGGTACAGTAATCTGTGAATATAAGGATCCATATTTAGCATATAATAGGAAATTACATTTTTCTAGGGCTGTGACAATTATAGGGCTTTTTTCTCTTGCATCTATTTATTGTAAATGTTCAATTGAATACTTGATTTTAAAGTTGTCTTCCAGACTTCCATGCTTGTTAATAGGCTTTAAAATAAAATTATTAGATTTTAAATGCATATAAATTATAGTAATATAGTTCATAAGACTGAGTATCACTAAAATAGCCAGGTGATTCCTAGTTGTGCATGTTTAATGAGAAAGTTCAGAGATACAGAAATGGGTACTTCTAAATGTATATACCTTTGGTTGTGGGACACTAATTCACTGAGACTTTAAACATTTAAATTCCCCTCTTATCTTCTTAAGAATAAAGAATGACTTTTGGTTATTTATTTATTTTTATTTATTATTTATTTATTTTTGGCGAGAGGTAGGTGGCATGAGGAATCCTGGCATAGGACTTAAAGTTTGTGCAGTCAGTCTTTCCTAGGTAAATCTGTGGGAAATGATAAGTTCAAAATCACATTGTCTTATAACTGTGTTTTTCAATCTCTTCATTATCACTCTGCAAGAAGAAAATTTTAATTATTTTTAAGTTGCTTGCATTCCTAATCCATGTCTTACAGTCACAACTACTTATTTTTCCTTTGTTGGTCAGATTGAAAGCAATGGGATCTATGTGTCTATAGTCATGTGATTTAGTCTGACACTTAGGTAACAGAAGTGGGACCTGTCACATACTATTGTTAAAGCAGAAAGACAGAGGTTAAAAGCAAAAGATTACGTAAGTCTTATTTATTGATTGCAAGTCACGTGCACTATGTGCTCATTACAAAGTTGTCTGAATTCAGTGAGGAAGAGCAGTTATATGCAACAAGGCACACAAAGCAGGCTTATCACCTGAAGACAAGCAGCAAGTCATAGCAAAAGCCTAAAGCTACTTCAGGGCCCAGGGAAGGTGCGGAGGAGGATGGATTGATTCTTGACTTGTTGTGCCTCACTAGCCAAAGGACAGGAAACTTAAAGGATGCCAGCCTGCATCACAAAACTTAGGGAGATAACACACATTTGGTTAGGCTGTTGAAAGGACACCCTCCTTCAAGTACAGAAAGAGCAGATCTCAGGCTATGATGGATAATTCATCTCATTCATCAAGATGCTGCCTTCCAAACACACTCCTTAGTTATTTCAAAGAACTCTAAACAAGAAGAGGTTGAGAGAGAACATCGTCATTCTATGGCCACCCAGAGAACAGTCCTGAATGAGCATCTGCCACTTCTTACGTTCTTGTTAACAGAGCAAGTAAAATGTCCAGTATTGTCTTACTCATCATTTTAGTTCCTGTCAAAGCAAAAAGATTCAGTATAAAATCATATTATCAGGAGGGTAAGTGAATAATTGAAAGCAATACTGACATTTAGTAAGATTTAGGAAATTGAAATCAAGACAACAATGTTTGATTTTTCACATTTTGATTGACTAGCAGCACTAGTTTTTAAAAAAAATCCATGTACCTTCTTTAATTTATCATATTCAATTGGGAAAAAACACATTTTTTATCATTCCAGGTTATTTGAAAGATTTTCCATATTAATAAAAATAAACAAATTAGAACACTAAAATGAACACCAGAATGCAGTTTATAATCTTCATTCCATAAACCACTTGGATAGAGAAAGATACCAACAAATGCTAGCACAGTAAGCAAATTTTAGGCAAACTTTCATTTTCTATTTTCGTGGAGCCTGTTCATTATATATGTGAAATTGGGAACAATGAAAAGATTTTTTTTCTCAATATATCTGTTCTACATTCCTAGAGAGCTAACATCTTATTAATTTTAAAACTGTAAGCTAATTTTACCTCCCAATGTGGTATATGGTCATTATTATTTACAATAAAATTGCAAAACAATAAATTTACAAAAAATTCAAATTATTCTCTGGTCATTCCTTTAAAATATTATGCCATACTTGAAAACATGTTTCAAAGCATAAGCTTCTCTGGAAAGTATAGCTTCAGTTATTTGGATTTACAATATTGATATCTGATTTGTTTTAACTCAGACTTCTCTTATGACTTAACTACCTACAGAAATCTAGCCTTAGATAGCTATTAGCCACCTCATGTTACATCTGACTAAACTTGAACTCATAATAGCTTCCATAATACTTGAATATGACAGATATTTCCAAACTCAGCAAAGGACACCATGTTGCTTCACTTGTGTAAGTCAGGAGCTTGTTGTACATCATTCCTTTTCCACTAACATATTTCCCTTAAATTTAACTCTAATCATTTTTCTTCCTATATCATGAATCTATCTACTTGTCCGTAGGTGATTCTTGTGCCAGCCACACCATCTCTCACCTAGGTAACCACAATAACTTAAAAGCTGCTGTCCACATAGCTGACCTTCACAGTTAAGATCTTTTTATATGAGTACACAAATATCTCATATACTGAAGCCAATATAAAGCTTTCACATGCGTATTTATCCATCTTCCAGAACATCAAATTATTTTGAGAATAACTAATAAGAGCATGTTTATAATTCCATAATAATTTTATTTCATGCTCCTTCCATCTGTATAAAACCCACCCCAACTCATTTTACCTCAGCACAGCCTTAGTCAGTCACTATAACCACCGGAAACTTTGACTCTATCCCCCTTCCCACCCTTTTCACCGCTTTCCATTATCCTTAAATCTCAGTTCCATTAACCCTTCGTCAAGCCACTTCTAAGAGCTACATGATGAGGTCAGATTTTGTACTGCTAGCTCTTCTATAGCCATTGATTTTCTTTCCAACTTCTTATCAGAGTGCCAATTATACTTTATTTCATGATTTTCTTTGTACTGGTCTCTACTACAAGTACTTAGCTATGTGAAAATAGGAGTGTTGCTATCTTTTTGTTGTAGAGCTTGATTTCCTCAGCAATAAACACAGGTCTGTTACATAGTAGCACTTGATGAATGTCTATTTGGTTATTAATCAGTGTCTAAATGTCAAGACTATATGCCAATTTGAATTGTAAAATATAGTCCAGAGTCATTAGAAAAATGTATAACGTGGTTTATTATTTTAACGCAATTCGTAATTGATGTGTCCTGAAATTCATGAAGTCACTCATACATTTCTAAAGGAAATGGAAATGAAATATGTGAAGACAGTAACAGGAGACCTATACCTATTTGAACTTCTCCAATTCATTATTTTGTGCTCTATTGATCTGAAGGAGCAGCCTATTACTAAAGGTAGGAGAGAAAATTGCAGGATACATGAGAGACCAGAACTGACTGCTATTTATGAAGATGAAAATAACATATAAAATCATTTAACTTTAAAACCTAGCTCTAAAATTAATCTAAAGTGATATTTTCTTATCATGAATTATAGCCAAAGAATCTTAAAATATCTTTGGAGGATTTAGATGTTTATATAGATTTTGCTGAAATATTTTCACAGGAAGAAGAATAAATTTTGTTATGTGTTTTATGAAAGTAGTTTGCAATTCTTTCATTGGTATTACTTAGTGTTTTTAATAATATGCTCTTTATTTTGGACTAGTTTCATCATTATTAGCTTTATTTTCTATTTATGGTGATTAAGTTCCAAGATGAACTGAAAATGTATCCCAATTTGACTGTCAATCTGTTTAAATTTTGTTCTAATAAAAACTATATTGCTATATTGCATGGAAATCCGTGTGTGTGTGTGTGTGTGTGTGTGCCCATGGGTGAGAGTGGGTGTGTGTTGCTCAGGATGAAGCACAAAGTTTTGGACATACTAAGCAAGAGCTTTGCCATGGAGCTATATCTCTAGCCCTCCAAATATTTAATAATATAGTACCATTTTATTTTAATAATTATTGTCACATATAGTCATTTTAAACATTTTCAGGATATTATATATTGCCTCATGCTTCTTAAAGAATAAAATTTATGACCTTAAATATGAAAATATGTACTGTCACCTATGTGATTTTATTACTATGTGAAGAATAAAGTGACATAAACATAGCATATGTTCTTTTAAAAAATATGCCATGAGTGTTGTCAGATGTGAGGCACTTTGGGTAAATGAAGGAGTAAGTTAACCAGGAAGAATATGATATGAAAAAAGCAAAACAATAAACAAACAAAACCATGAACAACAATCAAAAGATTCATAACTAATTAGTCTTTGTATTTGATGCTGTCAGTTAATGAAGACAAATAAAATATTTCTTCGTAACTGTAGACTGGCACTCATAGCTAAATGCTCACTGTGGGTGGTTCTGTACCTGGGTAAGTGAACCTGGGCTGAATAGCAAAGGAATCTGAGAAATTCATGAAGCTGGAATCTAGTAAGCTTCATTCCCCATGGTCTCTGCTTCAGTTCCTGCATCCAGGTTTCTTCTTGAGTTTCCACTCTGACTCCCTACTATGATTGACTGTGATATGGAAGTATAAGCAAAAGAAAGTTTTTCTTTCCCAAGTTGGTTTTGGTTCGTATTTTTATCACAGCTAAAGAAAGAAAACTAATATTGAAATCTAGGCTGACTGCAAAACTTGATTATTTGGAATAGTGCAGCAGTAAACATGAATGTGAACATTTCCCTGGCATATGGAAATATAGTCTTTCTGGTTTGTATTGAGGAGGAATACAGCTGCTTCACCTTGTCATTCTATTCTTGGGTTTTTGGGAACCTGCCATACTGAATTATAAACTGTTCTAATTTGCATTCTCAACCTTAGTGCAAATAGCTACATTTTTCACACCTCCTTGCCAGTACTTTTTTAGTGCTTTCTTTATGATACCCATTTGGTCTAAAGTGAGAAAAAATCTACTCATACATGCACTATTAATTTGCATTTCCCCAATGCATAAGGATATGGAACTTTTTTTCATGTATTTATATGCCATTTGTAAACCATCTATTTTGAACTGTTTTCATTTCGAGGATGCATTTGCTAATTGAAGTCTTTTTTAATTTAGTTTTTTGAGTTCTTTTTATATTCTGGATATTAATCCTCTATCAGCTGTTTAACAAGAAAAGAGTTTATCCAATTCTGTAAACTGTCTCTTCATCTCATTATTTCTTTTCTGGTACAGAAACCTTTTAGTTTCATGTAAGCCCATTTATCAATTCATGGGACTACTGAGTCATTAGAGTCCTTTACAAAAATCTTTGGCTATTCCTGTGACTAAAGTTTCTTTATTATTTTACCTTAATTGGTAAGTTCAGAGTTTCTAGTCTTACATTATTGTCTTTGACCTATTTTGCATCAATTTCCATTCAAGGTGGAAGGTATGTATATACTTTAATCCTTCTACATGTAAGTATCTACTATTCCCATCATGATTTGTTAAAGATACCATATTTACTCCACAGTATGGTTTTTAAAACATTGTTAAAAATATGATTAAATGTGTGTGTGTGAGTGTGTGTGTGTAAATTCTGAAAGCTGTGGATGCAAAAGCATAAGTCTCACCTCAAAAGGGGTAAGACATAGTTTTCTGGAAGCAAACATGAATAACCATGGCCCAGGAATACAGATTCAGGTCACCCCAAATTCCATGTTCCAGTGTGGTAACAGTTACATTATGTTTGTGTAGTAACAGAACAAAGAAAAGTCATAAATCAAGACACTTATCAAATACATTCAGTAGGCAGGTCATAGCAAAGTGGGGAGGTGGGGGAGTTTCTACTACAGGTCTCAGATGCTTTCAGATAATATTTTTAGTTTTTTGATTGGTGGGTATTAGGTTTCTGGCAGGTTCCTAAAATGGCTTTGCAGTTCCAAGCATTCTAAAATAGCAGGTTTGAATTTAGCCCTAGGAAAGTCTCTCTGCTTATTGGAAGACCAACCAATCCTGAGTTAAACTGCCCAGCCTATGTCATGGAAAGTTACTGTGATGGCTAACCCTGGGTGTCAACTTGACTGGATCTGGGATTAACTGAAATGAAAGAGATCTTCTTGATTGGATTATCTGAAGCTGGAAGACACTCTAAATGTGGGTTTTACCTTCTGATGGCAGCTGGTATAAAAGGCCAAGGCAGAGGAGAATGCCAGGCTTCTTGCTTCTTGCCTTCTCTCTTGCTGATGAGTTTGTCTTGCTGATGTAGACTGAAGACTAGCTGATCTTTTGGAATTTGTCAGACTTTCAGCACCAGATCGTGACTACTGAGACATCCAGGCTTGTGGACTGAGCGACTACAGATTCTCAGCCTCTCCAGTGTGGTGCAGCCATTGTTGGACTACTTGTATCCTGTGAGCTGAGCTGATAAATCTCTATACATATATATTCATTCTACCAGTTCTGTTTCTTTGGAGAATCCCAACTAATACAGTTACCCAAACACCTACCTGCCTATAAAAGGTGTCTGACTTTCCCTGCTGACTGCTGTTTCTCTGTTCTGTTTCCCTGCTCCCCCAGAGGTAGCCCAGCAGTCTTCTTTCAAATAAACTGCTGCTCCCTCCTCTGCCACATGAAGTTGTCCTGGTCCATTGTCTTCACCTCTCTACTTCCATACACAGGGACCTAGTGGTCTGCTAAGTTAATACGTTTTATTGATCACAAGAATGTTACTTCAGAAACAGAGGTAAGCAAGGTGTGGCTATTTATGTGGTTAAAGATGTCCCCAGATAATTTGTGAATAGGCTCTGGATCTGCAACATACCAAACTCTCCAGTCATTTAAGTGTTTCTCAGTTTATCAACCTTGCAGAAAATTCAGCTCAGGATGCAGGAGTTCTTTCTGGGAGCTTTCTTTCACAGAGTCTACTGTTTTACACTGATATGTGTGTCTATTGTAGGCTGGTTTTGCTACATACCTCTGTGCTATATAACTTGAAATACTTTGTTGTGAATATGCCAACCTTGTCATTAATTTAGGATTGCTTTGGCTCTCTGAAATGTTTGTGTTTCCATATAAACATTAGGGGATTTTTTTCTATTTATGTAAAGAACTTAATGGACTTTTTAAAATTGAGGTTTTGAAATTTCATACAATATTTCCCACTCATACCCAGACCCCTCCCCCATCCTTGCCCCCCCCACCAAAACCCTATGTACTCTGCCATACATGCTGAGTCCTATTCATTCAGGGGTTTGAACACAAATGTCCTCCAGTAAAAATATGTCCACTGGAGTATAGACAGCACATCCAGTGGTCGTATGCAAGTCACACTTGCCCTCACCCTAAATCAGTCTCAAATAGTTCTTGATCTAGTGTTGACCCACCGCCTATTTCTCTTCTCTCCTTTGGGCCCTTGTTTGATTGACCTGACATGGGTCCTGCGTTGGATAACACTGCTGCTGCAGGCACACAGGATCAAGCCTCATTGACCTGGAAACCTCCACCTCATTTATTCATGAACCAGCCCTAGCTCTTACAATCTTTCTGCTTCCTGTTCAGAAATGATCCCTGAGCCATGGGTGGGTGAGGTTCCATACAGGAGTCCCATCATACACTCTACTGTCTCTTATTCTCCAAAACTTGGCTATTTGAGGCCTTCTGTATGTAATGCACTCTGATGTGCATGGAAACCTCACTGGTGACAGTTGAGGGGTGTGTCACCCTTCTCTCTACCCCTTATTCCACTATGTTTCATGAGCCTTGGTTGTAGAGATTTGACTGCAGATATGTCATCTAGTACTGGGCGTCCCCCAGGTGAATGTTCTCTATGCCTGATCAGATATGCAACTCTGCAGTAGCTTCTATTTGTTGCAAAAAGAAACTTCTTTGATAAGTGCTCTATGGCATGTAGATCTAAGGGAGGTCTCTAATATCTTGCAGTGTGTTCCCTTCCATGCAGTTCCTAGGTATACATATGCATTAATGTTCATACACTATACATACATTTCTCATTGGGTTTCTAGGCCATCAGTTTTCCCACTAGGCTTTCTCCTCCTTCCCTTCCTAGTCACAGTGCCCCCATTATCCTCACCCTCCCCCCAATACCTCCCGACTCCTGCCATCTTTCCTCTCCTGACTTCCCTCACTCCCCCACACTATGGTCCCTTGCATGTCCCTCCCTCCTCTCCTCCTTGCCAATTAGTCCCACTTTTTCACCTCCCTCAGGTAACATCTGTTCCCCCCATCCCCCTTTCAGCTTCTTTCTTTTCCTTTTTTTTCCAAGTACCTTTGCCTTTACCTGGCTCTTGGTGTTACGTCAGCATTTATATACTCACATATAAGGGATTGGAGCTACAATCCACAAATGAGGGAAAACATATGTCACTTGCTTTTCTGTGTTTGTGTTACTTCACTTAGTGTAACACTCTCTACATAATCCATAAATGGGAGAAAGCCTATGTCACTTGCTTTACTGCTTTGTGTTACTTCACTTAGTATAACACTCTCTCACTCCATCCATTTACCTGCAAATTTCACAATTTCATCATTTCTTACTGCTGAGTAGAACTCCATTGAGTAGATGTATCACATTTTCATTAACCATTCCTCAGTTTAGGGACATTTAGACGGTTTCCATTTCTTAGCTATTGTGATGAGAGCAGCAACAAACATGGATATACAGATATCTCTACAGTACGATGAGTCCTTTGGATATATGCCAATGAGTGCTCTTTTTTCCTCTTACCCAGCCTCCCTTCTCCCTCCCTTCCCAGTACCAGTACCCCCAGGATTCCCAGTACCTCCCAACTCCTGCCAGCCTTCCGTTCCTAAGTTCCCTCGCTCCCCCACACTATGGTTCCTTGCGTGTCCCTCCCTCCTCTCCTCCCTGCCAATTATTCACAATTTTTCCACCTCCCTCAGATAGCATATGTTCCCTACTATCTCCTTTTCAGGTTGTTTCTTCTCACTCCATCCATTTACCTGAAAATTTCACAATTTCATCTTTTCTTACTGCTGAGTAGAACTCCATTGAGTAGAGGTGTCACATTTTCATTAACCATTCCTCAGTTTAGGGACATTTAGAGGGTTTCCATTTCTTAGCTATTGTGATGAGGGCAGCAACAAACATGGATGTACAGATATCTCTACAGTACGATGAGTCCTTTGGATATATGCCAATGAGTGGTATCATTAGATCATATGGTAGGTTCATTTTTAGTTTTTTGAGGATCCTCCACACTATGTTTTCCATAGTGATCATCAGCAGTGAATGAGTGTTCCTCCTTCTCCACATCCTCCCCAGCATTTGGAGCCTTTCATTCTCTTGATTTTGGTCATTCAGACTGGAGTAAGATGAAATCTTAAAGTGGTTTTGATTAGCATTTCTCTAATTACTAAAGATGTTGAGCAGTTTTTAAGGTGCTTCTTAGCTATTTTTATTTCTTCACTTGAGAGCTCTGTTTAGGTCTGTCACCCATCTTTTTATTGGGTCTTTTATCTTCTTCTTTCTTTTTTTTTTTTTTTGAGTTCTTTGTATAATCTCGAGAAGATTTTCTCCCACTCAGTGTGTTTCCTCTTCCTTTCTTTAGTTGTTTCTTTTGCAGTACAGAAACTTTGTATGCTTTTTTTTTCTCCAACAGATGGAGGCTCTTGCAGAGTTGCATATCTGGTCAGGGCAGAGACATACACCTGGGAGATGCCTGGTACTAGGTTACACATCTGCAGTTCAAGTTCTATAACTAACATAGAAACAGAGGGAGCACTCCCAAACTCCTTCTATGAAGGCAGTATCACTCTAATACCCAAACCAGGTAAAGATACAACAAAAAAAGGAAACTATAGATGCATATAATGAAAATAGATGCAAAGACATGCAACAAAACACTTGCAAACTGCATACAAACACATATCAAAAACATGATCCACAATGATCAAGCCAGCTTTATTCCAGAGATACAGGCATGGTTCAAAATTCTTAAGTCAATAAATGTAATAAAACATGTAAATGGACCTAAAGACAAAAATCACATGGTCATCTCAATAGATGCAGAAAAGGCATTTGACAAGATCCAACATACATTCATTTTAAAAGTCCTAAAAGGAATTCTTATGGAGGGAACATACTTCAACATAATTAAAGCTGTATACAACAAACCCATAGCCAACATCATCCTAAATGGAGAAAAACTGGAAGCATTCCCATTAAAATCAGGAATTCCCATTGAAATCAGGAACCAGACATGGCTGTCCACTATTTCCACTCCTTTTCAATATAGTGTTTGATACCTTTGCTAGGGCAATAAGGCAAGAAAATGAAATTAAAGGAGTACCAATTGGAAAAGAAGAGGTCAAAATATACCTATTTGCAGATGATATGATGTTATGCTTATGAGATCCCAAAAATTCCAGTAGAAAACTATTAGAATTGATTAATGTTTTCAATAAAGTGGCAGGATACAAAATCAACTTACACAAATCAGTAGCATTTCTATATACCAATGACAAGCAATCAGAAAAGGCACTAGAGGAAACCCTCCAATTCTCAATAGCTTCAAAAACAATAAATATTTAGGAATAAACCTACCCAAAACATTAAAGATCTTTACAATGAAAATTTCTGAACTCTGAAGAAGGAGAGGAAGACACTAGGAGATGGAAAGACCTACCATGCTCATGGATTGGTAGAATCAATATTTTGAAAATCACCATCTTACCAAAAGCAATTTATAAAGTAAATGCAATCCCAATAAAAATACCCATGACATTCTTCACAGAGCATGACAAAATCATCTTAAAATCCATACGGAATTACAAAAGACCTTGGATTGCCAAAACAATCTTGGGCAAAAAGAATAATGCTGAGGGCATCACTATACCAGATCTCAGATTGTATTACAGACATATAGATCAATAGAAGAAAATAGGAGACCCAAACATGTGTTCATATAATTTTAGCCATCTGATATTCGACAGAGGTGCTAAGAACCCACAATGGAGGAAAACAATCTTCACACAACCTTCAGCAAGTTGTACTGGCAAAACTGGATCTCCACTTGCAGAAAAATGAAACTCGACCCCTGTCTTTCACCCTGCACAAAAGTCAACTCCATATGGATCAAAGATTTCAATATAAAACCTGAAACTCAGAAACTGTTAGAAGATAACATAGGTAGCACCCACCAAGATATAGGCATAGGAAAGGACTTTCTAAATTTAATGGACTTTTAATGGTAATTGCATTGAAAATCTCTAAACTCTTTTGGGAAAAAATGGCATTTTTGCTATTTTAATCCTAGGTATTTTATCTACTAGTTTCTTTTAAAATCTGACTTGAGTGTTTAAAAATTATCACTGTAGATAAAATATCTCACTGCCTTTGTTAAATTTATTTGGAGGTGTTGCTTTAAGATTTTGGGGAATTATATTGTTTTCCTTATTTCATTCATCATGTTCATTTCAAATAAATAGATAACTACAGGTATTTATATGTAGATTTTGTATCTGGATACATTGTTAAAAATATTTAGTAGTTCTAAATGCTCTGGTGGAGTTTTGAGGACCTTTCAAATTCAGAATGCAATTGTTTTCAAGTGGATGCAAACTGATAAATATATTTGCTAAAAATTTCAACTAGCATTAAAAAGATCACCCATCATGAACAACTGGACTTGATTCCAAAGACACAAGTATGAGTCAGAAATGCTCATATTTTTAAAGATAATATTTCACAAAGGACATAAATCATATAATAACATCAATAGATGCGAAAAAGGCCATTGGAAAAAATCCAAAAATCCCTTCATTATAAAAGTTTATGTGTGGGCTGCAGGTTCAGTGCCAGTGAGTCAGCAACGCATGTTAAATAAGAAACCTCTGAAGACCGGACCTGGTGGTGCACGGCTTTGATCCCAGCACTCAGGAGGCAGAGACAGCCGATCTTTGTGAGTTCAAGGCCAACCTGGAATACATAGCTGGTTCCAGGCCAGCTGAACCTACAGGGAGACCCTGTCTCATAAAATTAAAATAATAAAAAAAATTTTTTTTAAAGTTCATTAGAAAGGAGGAAAAAGAAGATATCTAAACATAGTAACAATTACATGTCAGATACATACAATGAACATTATATTAGAATGGATAAATTTCAAAGCATTATCACTAAAATCTGAAATGAGATATTCATTACCATGTTCTCATGTCTCATTCAATATAGTCCTTTAAGTATTAGCTAGAACAATATGCCAGGAGAAAGAAAGAAAAAGAATACAAAGAGAAAACATTGAAGTTGGACTGTAAAAAATGGCTCATCAGTTAAGAGTGCTGGGAATTGAGTTGAGTTCAGTTCCTAGCAAACTTATGGCATCTAACAACTACCCACAACTCTAATTCCTGAGGATCTGATGCTCTATTCTGACCTCAACAGACAATACACACAAACACACACACAAAATAAAAATAAAAATAATGCATAAGGTATTAAAAAAAGAAAAGTTGAATTTAACTTATACTCAAATCACCTAAATGTTCAAGAAAAACACACGAAGAACACTTAGCTGAGTAATTTTTCCTGTATAATTGATAGCAACTATTCATTCACCAAATCTCAATTTTCTAGGATATTTTTAATGTTATAAATAAAATGGTAGCATAACTGGTATTTGGCATCAGAATTTTGATTAAATTTGCCTTGTGTTTGCCACAGGCATATAAAACACTTAAAGCTATCTGGTACTTAAAGATGATGAAAAATTCACAAGCATTATTTTATGTGAAGTGATAAATGTTAATGTGGCACCTTTAATTCATCTTATGAATGAGAGATCAACAGTTAGTTTTCAATAACGCTGACTTTTCCAGTCCAAATTATTTCCAAAATTTGACTTGATGGAAAAAAATAAAGAAGAAAAATTGGTGTGGGTGTGAAGGTGAGGATGGATCTGAGAGGAGTTAGGGAGGGGGAATATTGCCAAAATGTGTTGTATAAAACTCTCTAGGAACTTAGTAAAAAGGTTTTTTTTGTCTTTTTAATTATTTATTTAATAACCACACAATTAGAAGAAGCATTTCATTACAATGGCATTGACATATTCAGTAACATTTTCCAGAGCAAAGATAAATTTCTTTGAAAATTGGCTGTAATTTTTGGGTTTACAGTTGAATTAATATAATTATACAATATTGTACTCAGTATAAACCTTATAAGATATAAAATTGAATGAGGTTTTAACCTTCAAAAAAGATTTCCAATTCGTTATCAAAATATACCGTTTCATACATAAAAACTCATTTTTAATGTAAATAACACTTAGATGTTTGCACATACATCTTTAATCTCTGTATATTTGGTTATTACTAGTCACAGCCGGTTACTTTCTGAGATCCTTGGCACCTGACCATGGATCTAAAGTCATCAGGTATATTTCAGTGGTAATGATTTTCACATCTACTAATTAACATAAAGCAAATTTTTATGCTTCTTCCTCAAATAGAACTCATTTTTTATTTATTGATTTTTTAATGTATTTCATACAGAACATTCCAAACAATCTTATTCATCTATATATCCATATCCCAAATGACACTCTCCCATAGCCCCCCCCCAACTGGAGCTCATATACTCTGTCATCCCTGTTACTGTTCATTACGTTGTCAGTGCCCTCAACCAATCCCCAGTGCTTGTCCAACTGCTGATTCTAGTCAGCCTGTCTAGACTTTCTTATTTCAGGAAGAACAGTTTTTCCTCAACTTGCAGCAGTCAGTTGCCAATATTTTGTGATCTGCTGTTCTTTTTCCCAGTTCTATGCTGGGTTACTGTCTGGGAGTCAAGAACTTAGTAAAAACCTTTTTTAAGATTGAGGAAACATTTTAAATTGCTTAGTATGTCACACTTTGTATACATATGTAGCTACTTACCACTGACATTTGTTGGAATTTTATCAGCTTTTATGTGTTGTATAATTCTATCAAGGTTTAAAGAGTGATTAAATATCTATCATATGAAATTGTATATTATTCATACTGTGATATATTTAGTTATTCGGTCCCATATCTGCCAAACGACTTTAAAGCATTTTGGATCTACATTATCTTCATTATTATTATTATTTCTACAATTGCATTTCTAAATTGTAGTGTAAGTTGCATGACTAACAAAATGAAAACACTGAAATTTATTTCTCAATTAATTATGATATTAATGCAATGTTATTTGGCTTCATAATTATATGCTACACAAATAAGTTAGCTTTATTTTATGGATATGGGCAGAGGAGCAGATTGTAAACAAAAGCACCAAGTGAATAACTCACTAGTGTTTAAAAATAACATACTTTATAAGTCACAGAATTGATACTGTTAATGTAGCATTATTTAGAGATTCTTGAATTAATTGTTTATATGATCAAGCCAATTACCTCTTTGGAATCAGAATATCTGAAATTTTATGTCTATCAATACAAAAAATATTTTGATCTTTTTCCCTTAAATTAGTGTATCATTGTATTATTGAAATTTGATTATTAATTTTTCAATGTATACATATTTTTCCTTTGATGGTAATGAAAAATACCAGTTAAGTAGCACTTTCAAATAAGAATCAATGAATACAATTTTGAATAAGAAATTGTGGAAGCTGTGAAATGATTATTATCAATGAGGCAGACAGGGACATGTCATTCATGTCTCTACAGGGAGTTGATGACAGAATGATGATGTGACCATCTGCAGAAGAGAGTGTGTAAACCATGATGCTTCATGACTGTGTTATCTCAAGAGCTTCACCAACATACTATTTCATATTGCATCATCTTCAATAATAAGCTGAATCTGAGCAATTAATTGTATTGCATTATTACTCTAACTGTACTTTGAAGCGGGTGACTTGGGAGATGTCCTTAAGCAGCACTCTCTGGTGTATACTGCTAGTTATAAGCTTATTGCTTTCACATATTCAAGGAAGAAAACCCACAGATTCTATGGGTTATTTGCTGGCCATAGGCATGTTAGAGTTTTCTTCTTTGTCCCATTCCCAGTGGTGCTCCAGTGACAGTTCCCATCATTGCTGCTGCCAGCAGTTTTTATCTTTTTATAGTTTCAATGGTCAATTCTAAACCTGTGTTAAGTATCAGTGATGGCGTATTGAGTAAGATTCGGGGTGACTGCAGAATCACCAACCGCCCAGCAAAATGTACACTACATACATTCTAAAACTTCTCAAATTTTATTAAATAAGCTAACGAAGCCATTCACCTTTCTTATTTAAAATGCATGTGCTTCTAAAATGGTCAGCCATGGAATTCGTTTATGTACAACTTAAACTTTGACAGAGGAGCCCATTAGTATGAAATGTTCAGTGAAATTAATGTTCAGTAAAATTAATGGAGGAAACTGCCCTTTTCAAATTTGCTTGGTTTTTATTCTGCTTTTTCTCCTGCCACCATACCAAATAAGAAAATAATAAAATTATTTTTTCCAAATATTGTCATTGAGCATTTATAAACTATTAACAAAAACAGACCCTAGCAAAACAAACCCTCAGCAGTCCTTCAGACACTTCCGGGGCTCACGGGAAGGAGACAATTTTGTGAGACAAACTTCTTCCTCTCAGCTCCCAATTTACTATGGTGAAGTCATTCTTTAATCAAAAGAATAATTCAAAGGCGGGATACCTCAGAACTAATTCCAGATGTCAGGACTTTGACCTTTCAAAATAAGTTTACTACTTCCTGGTCCCTTCTGGATGTCTACATTAAACACTTACATTTTTTTCTCTCTATAATTTTCGTCTTCAACTATGAGAAATAACATATAAAGCAAACCCCTAATCCCAAGATAGGCCAGAAGCTCATTCATTTCTGTTTTCCTTTGGCCATGAGATTTCCCCACTCACTTTCAGGAATAAACAGCATCAGAACTCAGTCTTTATAGCTTTAATAGTTTATGACATCCACCACCTCTTATCCCCAAGCCTCACTTTAAAATTCTCCATGTTCAAATACTAGAGGCCACTGCATTATACAACTAAGGTCTCTCAGGTTTCTGCTCCCATTTCCCCTGGATTCTTTTTTTAATTGGATGTATTTGAACTGGCTCTGTGTATGTCCTCTGAGTAAAGTATCTAATATGTATTCAATCTAGCTTTAGAATACATGAGTTTTTTCCATAGTTATTACAAGACATTTTAATCATTTGTCTAAAAAAAACCTTTTTTTTTTGAGCAAACATATCACAGTGTAGTCCTGGCAGGTTTTAAACTCACAGCCATTCTGCTTTATCTTCCACAGTATATGGTAATAGGCCTTCGACACCAAACAGCATGTGATGATTAGTATGGATTGTCATTTTGATGGGATTTAGAATCACCATGAAAAAAAAATTACTGCAATGTCTGTGAAAGATTGAGTTATTAGTAATTGGAGATTCTAAATTAGGTTTATGAAGTAGGATGATCCTCCCAAATGTGGTAGCTCCATTCCATAGGATAAGGGTGTCAGAGTTAAAAAATAGGGAAAGGGAAATAAGTGGCAGGATTCATCTCTCTTCTCTCTTTGGACACAGTCTATGCATCAACCTCATGATTCTGTTGCAATGCCTTCCCACCATGATGGACTTCCCCTCAAATGTTAAGCCAAAATAAAAGCTTTCTCTTTTAAGTTGCATTTCTTAGTGTATTTAGTTGCAGAAATGAGAAAACCAACAAAAATGTCAAGCTTTATGTGGTCATTTAAAAATTGAGACCAAATATTCATTAAAAGTAGCTAACAGGTGAATTTCTAAGCATATCTTTCTTAGAAGGTATTGGTTCTGTGAAAAATGTGTGTGTGCATGTGTGTGTGTGTGTGTGTGTGTGTGTGTGGTGATCCATGCACATGGGTGTCCAACTGCCCATGTTCATGCATGCACATGTGGTGGATAGAAGGGAACATCATATGCCTTCCTCACTCATCATGGCCCTTTTACCTTGAGACATGAATAATTGCTGATCATGAAGCTCACGGCTTTGGCTAGGCTTGCTACCCAGGGAAGAGCCTGGATCTATCTCCACTTCTTAATATTGGCATTATAGATGTAAACAACCAGGTCCATGTGTTTATGTGGGTGCTTGGAATTTGAACTTAAGCTGTCATTCTTCAACAGCAGTTTTTCTTACCCACTGAGCCTTCTCCCTATCCCTGAAAATAATTATTTTAAGGGAATAATTTAGCATAGGAATGTACTAAATATTTTTCTTAAATTATTAAAGTGCTAGGAGTCCCAAGATAATGTACACTGGCTACATACAGCTGTTGAAACTTAAAATATTGGTACTCTTAATTTGTATGTGCTATAAGAGTCATACACACATCTATTTGTAAGACTTACTATAAAAGGTAACATGAAATACAACTTCAGTAAGTTATCTAATCAGTGTATACTGAGATCACATTTGGATATATATAATCAAGGTACATTTTGTTCTTAAAATGGTATTTTACCATTTCATATTATTATATGAATACTAAAAATTTCAGAATATACTGCTGTAGATTGCATTATCACTCATGTAACTGTGTTGGACAGTACTGGTAGAATAGTAAAATATGTTACTTAGCCGAGGAATGCTAATAAAAATACAGTTGCTGTTTATGTGAATAAGCAAATGATAAGCATAAAATGTATCAATATATACTTACATCTGAAGCTCATATTTATACACACACAGATAAGGACCAAATCTTTATGTCTCTTCAAAGTTCTAACCCCCAAAACCACAGTATGTCAAGATGCAGCTTGTATAAATAATTTGAATTAGATAATGTCATGAATTTGACATCTAATTGCATCAATGTCTTCATAAAAAGAGACAAACATGTTATGGGAAACACAGTGAAAACATAGCCATATGTAATTTAAGGCACAAGAAGCCACACAAAAATCCAGTGATTACTTACCTTGATCATGATCTTTCTAGTGAATTTCAGAACTAGTCAAAATCGTGAAAAATAAATCCGTGTTATTTCCTGCTTTTTGCCATCATTTTAAGCTGAATTAGTGTATCACTGTATTGTGTATATGTATATGTATATATTTTATGTGTTTGTGTGTGTGTGAATGTGTGCATGCAGGCCCACGTGTATATGTGTGCCTGTGGAGACTAGAGGTTGACATTTATGACTCCCCAAATAATTTATTTGGAACAAGTTCTCTCACTGATCCTGAAGATCATTGATTGCGTTAGGCAGGCAGCCCAATAAGTTTATTTAAATTATATAATAAAGTATATTAATAAATGTTCATCTTAGTAATTCTAGAGAATAATGTGATATTAGATTCATCACTGGGGAATGTCCAAATATCTATAAAGTCATAATTTCTGGGACTATTCATCAGGGTTTTCCCAGAAAAAGAAATATCATTTGAATCAGTGGATTGAATAAAGATGGTTGTCCTTAACAATTTGTGATCATGTAATCCTTTGAATGCCCAGATTAACCGAGAGGTAGAGAAAGGGCAAGTTCTGTTTCTTCTTGAACTAGGATATGTATCTTCCCTTGTTCACAGATAGTGGAACCCCTGGATCACAGGTCCTTTTTCTCTTATACCAAAGATCCTTCCAGATGTTTAACCTCCTGCCTTTCACTTAGAATTATGCTACCATCCTCACCGAATTCAGGATTTCTGTTTCTGACTGGATTATACAAATTTTCTTTGATGTATAACTTTCATTTGAAAGCTCTAGAGAATTTTTCCCTTCTAAACACGAACAATATTCCCATTTTATATATATATGTATATATATATATTCATATATCTATCAATCTATCATCTCTAGTAGGTTCAGTTACTCAGGATAACCATGAGTAAAGTTTGATTTGTGGTTTGAGGAGTCTTTAGTGGTCTAGTTCTTTACTAACTCATGTGAGGACTTATTCACAATCACTAGCACCCAAAGATTAAAATAAATAGTATATAAGTCCTAGTAGGAGGTTCTCCAGTAACCAAGGGAATACCCTTAAAGGGAATTGCGGGCTAACTAAGTCTTCTTTCTGTCTTGATTCCCAGACATGACATGTTGCCTAACCACAGACCTGAAAGCAATTGGGACAAATGTCCATGACCTGAAACTTCAAAACTGTTAGCCTAAATAATCTTCCTTACTAGTTTGTCATACTGGGTGTGATCATTCAGTAATGAAAATCTGGCTGGCAGAAAAGTAGTACTGCGTGCTGAAGTTATTTTTGCTCTTATTATACCTGATGATATGTAAAAACCTCATAAAATTGGAAGGAATTGATGGAGTGGGATCAAGAAAACCCAAAATCCTGTTTGCAGATACTAATGTTTATAAAAGTTTTATTTTATTTCATTTGTTTTTATTTAATTTCTGTGTATTTCATACAGAATATCTCAAACAATCTTAGTCATTTTTATACCCTCATCCCCACCAGTACCTGTCATAGCCCCCCCGCCAACTGGATCCATATACTCTGTCATTTGTGTTAAAGCCCATGAGTATTGACTTTGCATTATTTCCATCTCACCCAATCTCCCCAAAACTCCTCTTATACCCCTCTACTCCCTCTCAATTTCTTGTCCAGTTTTTAAAAAATGTATTGTTATATATGTGCATATATATACTTATAAATATACATATTTCTTTAATGCACTGATTCATTTAGTTATGCTCATGTGTTCCTGATTTTAGGGGTATCCATTTGGATTTAGATAACCTCTCTAGGAGCTAGTCCCTGGAAAAACCTGACACTGCCATTTTCAGCATTCATTGATTGACCATAGCTCTTAATCTTGTGGTAGGACCCTCTGAAATTTCTCACATCCAAATTGGCATGTTGACTAGTTTTGTCATTATGCAGAAATCCTTAGGCTTCCATGTTGTGGAGATTTCATTGGTACAGCTTGTTTAGCGTGTCTAGAATGAATGAACTTACAGCAGGTATCTTGTGCCTCTGACTTTTACATTCTTTCTTCACCCTTTCTAGATAGTCCCTGTGCCATAGGTACAAAGCTAGTATTGTAAATGTATCACTTATGCTTGGATACCTCACAGTCTCTGCAATTGACCATTTGTAGAACTTCATAATAGTCTCCATCATTGCAAAATGAAGCTTATGTATTATCCTAGATTTGAGTATATAACCTGATATAACCACAGGATCCAGGAAAATGGAACCTAACCAAATAGGGAAAAGGGAAGAAAAATCTGAAGAGAGGAAAATCAGTCACAGGAAAGAGTAGTTATTAAGGGAGAAATGGGGAGAATTGTGTTGCACTTTAATTGAGGAGAGAAAGGGGAAGACTGTACAGGAGCAGAGAAAGGAAAGAAAGATAAATAATCCGTAAGTGGTTTGGATAAACCAAATGGAAATATGGAAGTAATTAAACCTACTGAAAAATATGTATAATATAAATGTGACTGCATCTGTGATGCTAATGAGAATTTTGATAGTCCAGATGGAAATGAAAACTAGAGAGCAGCTTCAGTACACCATGGTATGTCTATGCCCTGTGGCTGTTTTAGGCTCATTTGAAATGCATTGGACCAATTTATCCATCAGAAGAATCAATCAAGGTAGCACAACAATCAGGGAGTAGCATGATTATCACTAGATAACTTTACAAAATTTACAATGAAATTAGAATTAAAAAAAAGTGAGAGAAGACAGATTTGGAAAGTATTCAGTTTCAGTTGAGAAGAAGCACATGAAAACGTGTAGTCCATGCAAGCACATGTAATAGAGACCAACAACATACAAGTCAGTTAAGCATTTTCCCTGAGACAATAAGAAAAATTTCCAGAATGATTTCTAGGGTTTGGCTGTCACACATCCCTCACAGGATGAAAACTATTGAAATGCAAATTTTCTTTTTAAAAGAAAGGTCTGGTACTTAGTAATCACTCAGACAGGTTGACAAGGTACTCAGAATGCTGTAACTGTGGTTCAGAAGGCACAGGCATAGTTCATCCTAGAGGAAGAATGCACTATTACTCATGTGATGTGGTTTTGTAGGTAAATATTATAAAGGAAAGACAAAATCTGTTCATTTCTTTTCAGATTTCAAAGTAAAGCCTGGGATGCCTAATGTATACAGTAGAACAGGTCTTCTTGTAAACAGCAGCCAACAGAGCTATGGGAGCGATTTAGAAATTGTAATGAAAACCCCCAGGAAGTGAAAGATGTCAGGGATGCAGCACGCTTTCTTACAGAAGATGCAAACAGGAAGCAAAGCCAGCCCTTATAAAAACCAATATGGACTTCACCCAGCAAGGAATTGAAGCAAGATTTCCACAGTATTTGAGAGAATTCCTTGATGCTAGAAATGGAACATTTAGATTTTGTATCTGACCTGCTAGGGTTGTATTTAACTTTGATGTCATTTTGCATTCTATTTTATTGAAATTCCTTTTGTAATGGGGAAGATCATCTATTCACCAATCTACCCTTGAAGCATGAAATTTCTTTCTTTTTTGTAAGGACTCACAGTTGTGTTTGCCTTGAGACTCAGAAACAAGTTCATACTTGAAGGGCTTCTGAGCAATGGTGGAACCGTGACTAGTTAGAACCTTTGAACATGGATGCAATGCATTTTTCATTGAGAGAAGTAGATGAATCCATGTGAGTCAAGGACAAAGCACTGTAGATTGAGAAAGGATCTCCTAAATCTCCCTATATTAAGGGCTTTATTCTTGGAGTAACAATATTAGGAAACAATGGAATTTTTAAGTAGGGTCTGACAGGTGACCTTCCAGTGACGAGTGCATAGCCTTGAGGAGTTTATGAGCCATGCCTCATTCTATTTCCCTTTGACTGCCTAAATATGAGGTGAGTTGTTCTGTGCCACCGTTGGCTCTCCATCATGATACAGAGCCTTGCCATCAGGACAGAAGCAATGACACGACTCACTATGAGGTGAAGGTTCCAAGTACAGGGGCCACAATTAGCCTTTCTCTTTGCCAGTTGCTTATCCCCATTATTTCAGTAGCAACAGAACATTGTCAAACACAGTTTTCCACAAAGCCTTCTTCTGTGAAGACGTTTCTAAAAATTAGGGAATAAAAAGAATTTTGGACAGAATGAGAGACAGTAGGCAATCAACATAAAATCAAGTGCAATTAACAAGTATGATTACAAATTCCATATTTCATATTAGTCGGACAGAGGCCTTCAGCATGTAACAGATGAGACAAAGACTATAGGATAATTATCACAGATTTTACAAAAAATTAGAGGAATATGAGCATATTTGAATGACATTTCAAAGAATTAGATGTCAAGTCTTTAGAATAAGAATTATTTAAAATTCATAAAAAGTTCTCTCAAAACTTTGCAGGCTCTGTGAAAAGCAAACTTTCATTTACTGTTTGTTTTAATTGTGATATTTTTTCTATTTCATAGGTTATGAATATTATTAGATGAAATGAGATGTGAGAACTGAAAAAGAGAATCTGTTACTTATTAGCTGATATGAACCTATTATGCATTTTGTTTCTAAAGTTTATTCTGAAAATCTAAGAGCTCCCCCAGAACTTTGAGTTCCCTAACCCAAGCCCTCCATTTCCAGCCATCTAAGCTCTCAGGCCTACTGAGGTTATAAAACTCCATACACACCCCAAACCAACTACTCCCTGAATGATAGCCTGACTAGACCTCAGTAGATCATCTTACACTGAGGGACATCTGGGACACTAACTTGACACAGTAGGCCTTAACATAAATGACAGAATGTTTGAATTCCAATAGGGGAGGGGCTATGGAAGGGCTCCAGTGGGGAAGGGGATAAAGATGCACTCATACTCATAAAATAAAAAATAATTTTAAAAACTATTAAATGTAAAATCACACGTTGACTTCAATACATTGATAGTAGGTGTCTTCAGCACCCCATTGTCATCAATAGACCAGTCAACCAGAGAAAAACTAAATAGAGAAAACCTAGAGTTAAATGATGTCATAAATCAAATAGACCCAACAGATATTTACAGAACATTCCACCAAAACACCAGAGTACACTTTCTTCTCACCAGCCCATGGAATTTTATCCAAAATTGTCTACTAATTAAAACACAAAGCAAGTCTCAACAAATTTAGGAAAATTTAAATAACATCCTGTGTTCTATCGGTTCACAAGACAATGAAGCTATATATCAACAAAAATAGAAATGTGAAAAAGAAGTCAAACTCATGGAAACTACACAGCACACTACTGAATAAAAATCAGATGAAGGGAGAAATCAAGAAGGGAATTTAAGAGTGAATAAACGTAAAAATACAACATATGCGGCTGGGGATTTAGCTCAGTGGTAGAGCGCTTGCCTAGCAAGTGCAAGGCCCTGGGTTCAGTCCTCAACTCCGAAAAAAAAAAAAATACTAAATTTTTGGTTATTTTGAATATTGCTAAATAATCAGCTCACTGTTTGTTTATATCTTTATCAACAAGTGTTAGAATCATGGTAAGTAGTAATCCAAATTAAATGATAAATAAAACAAAACTTGTACATGTATTTTCACAATGGATGTAAGTACCCTAATAAGATTTTATCTTAGGTAATTTATAAATGTTTTTCTGTGAAAAGTTAAATACATTTGTATTAATTGAATATTTTTTTAAATGCATAAAGAATTTATAAATCTTTTGGAAACTGAAAAAAAAAAATCTAGTCACCTTTAACACCAAACTTGTCCTTTGTGCATTTAGGGAAAATCCTGGCACTATTAATCAATTATTATTTCATTACATATAACCAGTAATCAGCTGGATTCCTTTATCCCCTTGAGGAAAACACAGCAACACTCCTGGATTCAACAGTGCCCCAGTGGGGCGTTCATTCTGGAGTGCCATGGGGCATGCTTCTTTTGTTCAGGTTCCAGCAGGGATGTGACCTTATTTTTCTCTTTAAAGCTCTATCATGCAGAAAATGACACTGACAGAGGAAATTCAGTTCAGACCATGCATGGGCAAAGTATGCTGAGGGCAAGGACAGGGCATTGCTTGGGAAAGAGAAGTACAGCTAGAGTCAACAGCTGTAATAAATAGTTCAGAATTGGCAGAGCACTTTAGCAGAGCATTAAGACTTGGTGAAAATGGCAAACCGAAATAAAGCTGTGCTTTTGTACCTGTGAATCCTGCCTATTGACAATATATATTGGGAATGGGTCATATAAGTTTTGTGGGAATATGCCTACATTGACATAAATGTGAAATGTTTCTTACAGAAATGTGCCTTTGAACACTTAGTCTCCATCTAAGGGTTCCCTTTTGGAAGGTAATAGAACTATTTTTTCTGTGATCTGGTTGGCAGATATAGAAATGTAGTGGCGGAAACTTTTGAGTTGTTAGCTGACTCTGCTTGTAGCCTGCAGTCTGCTTCCTGTTTTTCTTGATATGAACAAGCTGCTTCATTCTCTCAGTACCATGGGCATGAAAAATACTGGTAATACTTTTGGAGCTAGAGGAGAGTCAGCAGTTAGTAAATGGTATGTCTATTTTGCACCCTTTCCTCCCCAAACTCAGGGATCATTACACATGAAGCAGCAGAAAGACTGTAAGAACCAGAGGTATCAGGTGAATATAAGAAAACTGTTCTTTGAGCACCATAGAATAGTTGCAAATATGAACCTACAGCATTTATGACAGCATGCATAAGACGTATGCAAACCCAAGGAAGACAAGGGGCCAAAAATGGGTGGGGGAGGTTGGCAGGATGCATCAGCCCTAGCTGAGGAACTATTGGCAATTGATTGATAGAGATACTGGGAGAGACAGAGAGCCAGTTTTCCATACTAGTGTGATGCCTTGTAGGTTGACTAGATTCCAAGGAACAAACACACATCCAAGAGTTCTTTGGAAGCACAGATTAGATTCTATTGGTCTTTTAAAAATAGACAAATATTAATATGGAACATGAAGTCATGGAGGGATATTAAGCTGAGTGTGAAGAGGGGCTAGGAGGTCTGAATATAATCATAATACATAGTATGTAATTTATGAAAATGTTTTTAATGTTTCTGTTAGATATTGTGCCCTAACACACAGAAAAAATAGTGAATACAGATAATTGTGATGAACAGTTATACAGTGGCTGTGACAATGTAATTTGGATCTGGTTTGTAGGAGAAATGTTGACAAGTTTAGAGTAGTGTTCTAGAGAACACTTAGCATTCTATAAGCAGAGTTTAATGGACCACCCTGGCAGGAGTTCAAAAGAAAACTACAATACCAAATGTGGACACTGAATTTTATGCCCATGAGGTTTCTGAGTGGAACATTGACTCTATCGGAAACTCTAATAAAGCCCATTTGTGCTATAATCTAGGGAAAGTTCTGATTGCATTTTACTCATCATGTGAGTGAGGCTGAGTTTGAAAGTAATGTACTAATTTGTTTGGTGGAAGAAACTTCCGGTCACCACAGCATTCAGTAGGAGTCATGGTAACTTCTTGTTGCCTTTAGATAGCTGTACAGTGAGACACGTGAGCAAATAGTGGCACACAAAGATATGAAATATGTAGTTTGCTGAGTAAAGAAAATGAGTGAATTTAAACTTCGTAAATACTTTCAGACAAACATGCAGGCTAGGCAGTGGAGCTTGTGAGAGAGGTTAGCAAAAGAAAAGATAAACCACATATTCTACAATAGGAATGTTGACTTGGTGTTTGGACCCTAATTATTGAAGGCTTATTGCACCTCGCTCAAACAAGATTGCATAGGTAAATACTCTCCCAAGATCAGAGTTACAAATACTAGGCTACAGCAGCTGTGTTGAATGGTGGTCAGGCTACACCTTGAAACAAAACATATGTTGTTGTAACAATGCTTTTATTGTTGGCTTTCTAGGCATATGTAATGAAAGAGATATAAGAACATGGTGAATTTTACTAATTTTCTAGCAGTCAAAAAGTTCAAGTAGTATGTAGAAGGGTCAGATTCCTTGTAAGTGACTCCTGAGTAGTTATTGTGAAGCTGTGACTGTAATGCCCACGTTACAAAGAAAATCCCACGATCCTGAAAACGCTGGGAAGGTGAGATGTTTCTAAAGGAACCAGCAGACAACATGCAGAGATCACTCCAGGTAGAGTTCACATGTGAAGCAGAGATCTACAAGGAAGGCTATACCTGCCCACTGGAGCCCAGACAATGCCACTGTAAGTCCCAGATGCCATGCATAGAGCTGCAGCATTTGATGTATAACCTGCTGAATTTTGTTCTGGGTTCATTGGTCCCTTAAATCCTTGCTATTCTTCTATTCATCCTTTTAAGAATGCAAATATTTATTACATGCCATTGTACATAAAATACTATGCATCCTATTTATTTTTGTATTACAGGAATCACATTAAAGAGGATGAATACATTGAACTTTAAAAAAAGAAACTGTATAGTTTTTAATAGTGTTGGAAATGTAAGACTTTGGTGACTTTTAAAACAGGAGCAAATGCATTTCACATTATTATGAAGTCTGTGAGAAACAAGGGTGGAATATTATTATTTAGAAGTAAATGTTCTCCTTGATCTCATGTGCTTTAACACTTGATCAACTGGTCAGGAGGTTGAGAAATGTTTGGGACATGTGGTCTACCTGACAGACATAAGGCTATATAGGGTCACAGTCCTTAGGAGTAGAAGCTGGTTTCATTTTTTTCCCAAGTTCTCATTTTCCTGATCTGCTCAGGAGTGAGCTGGCCATGCCATGCTGCTACTGTCATGGACAGAAAGCCCCTCCTTCCACTCTGAATGTCATCACACCTTCCCTACAAATAGATGGTGTCCCCTCCAACAGGGAGCCAAAATAAGTCCTTCCTGCATTAACTTGTTTTTGCAGGCATTTTGTCACAACAATGAGAAATGTAACTAATAAACTCTAAATGTACATTGACTCGGGTTTATAAAGTAATCAATAGATGTGTCATTTTAATTTCAGTTATAATCACACAAAATAGCATAGGTTAACATTGATCCCTATAGTAAAAAGCAAATTTTGATGCACACAAACTTGAGAATACATGGATATACCATTGAAAGAGTCACATTAGAAGAGTCTGAAACACTTCTGTAAATTGAATTCTGTTTTAGTTATAGTACATTCTTTTATTTCAAAAGAATATAAACATTTTGATGTGTCTTTATAAATGGGTATAGAAGTGAATGTTTGCTACATAATAAGAGAAGCATCAAATATGTAATTTCATGATGAAAGAAAAGTAAATATACTAGTTTTTAGAACTCTCAGATAAAATGGAATCTTAAAAGCTCCAAATTTCTTATTCAGGCTTTGGGTTAGATGATGTGCAATCAGAGCACGAGGACAGAACGATCTTGTTTGTTGTCAAATGTCATTTGATGGCAAGCCTTTACTTCTATTTAGGTTACTAAGACTTGATAAAATTTACAATTGACATTTATTCTAAAAGGAAAATATATGTGTCTCGTGTCATAAAAATAACAAGCTTAAATAGTCTCACTAGTTAAAAACTCTTCATAATGCATAAAGATAAATATTTGTCCTAAATTGTCAAGGCTTTGATACATTTCAAAAAAAGAAATGAAAATAATTTGTGTCACTTTTTTCCCTTTAAATTATAAAAGAATTTCAAAATTATGTTTGTAAGTTTCTGATTTTTATCATGTTTTTCTCTTATTTATAGATCCTAGATTTCTTTATAGCTACATAAAATGGATAATGTAAGAATGCAGGAGACACAGGAGACACAGGGAGAGGCAAAGGGGAGCAGGTACTGAGAACGGGACTGGGATGAATGTCAAAGCCCAGGATATGTTGTTAAAGAAATTATTCTTGTGAAACCTGACACTATCACCAGTGAATATACATAATTAAATATGTTTTGATTAATAAAGAAAGCATTTTTTAATGTACAAAAGAAGTTTTAAGAGATATTACACTATGGAATCATATGTTCTTTGCTTTGGAAAGGTCTGTGTGGTAACTCTAAAGGATCAACGTACACTCACTCTAGGTACATCAGTTGATCATTCATAATTATCAATAATATTGGTATAAACAAGGAAATTAATATAGTTATACCCTCATTAATATATATGCAATGCACAGCAAAGTAATAGTAATATAAGAAATTACCACCAGTAAAAGGACAAACTTATTACAAAGTATTTGTGCAACAGAAAACTACCAGCAATAAAACTTGATTACCCTGGTGTGGTTTGAATGAAAAATGTTCCACATAGGCTCAAGTACTTGAACATTTGGTCCCAAGTTAATGGTGCTGTTGGAGAGGTTATAGAGCAGTCTCCCTCTCTGCTTCCTGTGGGTGGATGAAATGTGATCTCTCTGCTTCATGCCTTCCCTACCATTAGGACTTTATCCCTTTGAAACTATAAGCTATAATAAACCCTTTATTCCTTAAAAAAGTAAAAAAGTTCACAACAAAATGAAAATCACTGGTATATTTTATTATAGCATGGAAATCAAGAACTCTTTGGCAAAACATAAAACTATCAAAACAGTGATGTCCTAGTGGAAAAATATGACTTTTATGTATATTAAAATGAAATTGATAAACTTGTTTATAAATATAGTAAAGATTTTTTTCACCTTAAGGATCCTAATTATCTACAGAAGAGATATCAATATTGAAAATAATGCATTTTTTAATATCTGTTAAATAGGCTGGTAACATAAGTATTTAACAAGTAAAAAGATATATTTTATCACTAAAGACAAATATAATCTTTGCTCATCTTTTTATTAGTATTAAAACTTCTGTTATGTGTCAAGGACTCTCACAGAGATCACTTTCCCAAGTCTGTGTAAGGGTGGAGCAGTTTTGTTAGTAAAAGTGATTTGAAATAACTAAATCTGCTAACAAGTCCTGAGTAGTTCAATAATGAGTGACTGAATTCAATATTCCCATTATATAAGAATATAATTAATGAAAACATCATTTTATCATTATTTTTTAAGCCATTATTTTATGTTACTTTTAGTAATAGCTGCTTATTCTTGTGAATGTTTATACAAGACATTTTAACTTCAGAACAATCCTGCAGGCTGCACAGGGTTGTAGGTCTATTTTATAAATACATAACTAATGATCAATAGTTAAAGAATTTGCCCAAGTAAATAAATAAGTTATACTGAGTTGGAAGGTCAATATTTTTACATTTTTTTCAAGTTCTGTTCTACATTTGTAATTTTACTCAGAGTTAATCCTATATGTTTATCATTTCTAAAAAATCATGATTTCATACTGATGACTTCATGTTGTTCTTTAAAAGTTGAGTTTTGCCAGCTGGAGGTTTTTAAGATTAGTGAATGCATTTAAAACTTTAAATATGTAGCAGTATATGAAAGTAGTTCCATTTCAACATTGTTACAAAGAAATAAAGACTGGTGAAATACCTAACAACTTTTCTTAATTTTTTTTTTGAGCTTTAGTAATTTCATGCAACAGTTTTAGTTCCTCCCCTAATCTTACCCTCCCCCACCCCCCACTGGATTTCATGCATTCTGTCATACATGTTAAGTCCTATCCAGTCAAGTGTTTGTTCACAGACATTTTTCAGTGCAATTGATTCACTGGAATCTAGTCAGCCCATCTAGAGATCATAAGTAAGGCAGATTTTCTTGAGGGCATTCATTCTTCCAATGTCCCTTTTCCCCACATTTAAAGCATTTACTTTCTTGTTTTAAGGCAGCTGAGAAGGCCTAAGCTACGCATATGGCCTTATGAGTGGCTATGCCTATATCTTGGGTGACCACTATCCATTTATCATAATGTTCCTCCTTTAAGCCTTGACATGCCTGTCTACATTCAGAGGTCATCCCATCCCAAATGATATTGCCGAGTAGGATGTCTCTTGTCATAGGATCAGAAAATTTTCTATCTATGCTGGTTTTGGACCTGAGTATAAAGTCAGCAAGGGATTCTTTGGGTTTTTACCAAGGGAACATGAGGGATGATTCAGAGGTAGGGCAAGAAGGAGGGGCAATACACTTCTAGGCCTGCAAGGCGCAAATGCATACATGGTCATAATACCGAGGCGGGAATCCTGCTTACTGGACTCCTGTGGCCCACTCACCCTGACCAAGAGGGTGTCAAAGTTCCAATTGATATCAGCTTGGTCAGCATTTTTGTGGTATTTTTGGATACACTCGTCAAGGAAAAGGGCCTCCCATTGTAAGAAGAGGGGACCAGGCAGAGATGCCCCACAGACGTCTTGACAGTCTTGGGCTGTATTTAAAGTGGCATTGATGTCAAGGGATGTGCTGGATAGCTTTAGTGTCAACTTGACACACCTGGGTTGAGGGATCCTCAATTGGGGAATTGTCTCTATTGGAGTCACCTGTGGCCATGTCTGAGGGGCATCTTCTTGATGAGTGATTTGGGAGGGCCCAGCCCAATGTGGGTGGTGCCACCCCTGGGCAGGTGGGCCAGTGTTGCATAAGAAAGAGGGCTGAGCAGGGGCCAGGGAACAAGTCAGTAAGCAGTGTTCCTCCATGCCCTGTGCTCCAGATCCTGCCTCCAGCTTCCTGCCCTGAGTTCCTATCCTGAGCTCCTTGATGAACTGCGACCTGGTAGATGTAAGATAAATAAACCCTTTCCTCCCCAAGTTGATAGTGGTCAGAGTGTTTTGTCACAGCAATGAAGAGACAAACTAAGACAGAAATTGGTACCAAGAGTGGGGTATTGCTGTGACAGACCTGACTTTGTTGTTTTTGGGAGGACTGTAGAAGTGTTTGGAAATTTACACTGGAAAAGTCATTGCATGCTCAGAGTTTGTTGCAGTGGAGCTTAGAACAGTTATGCTGAAAGAGTTGTAGATGATGGAGGCCTGGCTTGGGAAGCTTCAAAGCTAAGTGGAGACTATTAGGGCTGTTCATGTGAGATTTTGGATTGAGAACCTGTGGGTTCTGGTCAGCTGGGGCTGAAGAATCAGCTGTGATTAAGAAGAGACCAGAGCCTGAAGCAAAACCTTTGCTTTGCCAGGACAATTGATTCTGGTTAACTGGGGCTGAAAAATCAGCTGTAAGTAACAAGAGACCAGCATCACCATGGTCTTCTGGGAGATATTTCCTCAGGGCCAGCACACAGAGGGGTCCTGAGCCTCTATTTCAAGATGGAAGCAGGACATGGTAATGTGTAAGAGTCTTCAGCATGGTTCTGGTGTTGAAGACATGAAGGGCTCATAGAGAGCAGCTGAGGCTTGGCACTCTGAGAGGCCAGGAAAGGCCATAGGTGAAAGTGCAGCTTCAGTTGCAGTTAAGACCCCAGGATTGAAGGGGTCATGGAGAGAATCTGAGGCTCTGCACCTGGAGAGGCAAGAAGATGCCATTAGTGAATGTGTAGCCTCAGTTTCAGTAGAGACTCCAGCTTTTTGGAGATGACGGGACCATGGGATGACCACCAAGGACAGCAGTAGGTGTGGAATGGAGCTCACCTGGGTCTGCAAGACAAGCTGTGTGTGCTGTGGATGACAGAGTCAGAGAAGTGGAGCTGCCAGAACCCTTTGGAGCCAAGAAAATTGTGAGTGAATTCCAGATGTCCAGCCTTGAGCTACTTTGCTAGACTTTGGTTTTGCTTAGGTGTGCCCAATTCTTCCCTTTGAAATAAGACAGTACTTGTTCTGGATTTTGCAGAAGTTCACCCACAGTTAAGAGACAATTAAAAGAGACTATGGATTTTTAAGTGTTTGGATTTTTAAGGACTGTGGAGTTTTTAAGGTTGTACTGTCTTATGTCGTGATATTAATATTAACATATCTTGGGGACAAGAATTGGAAAGGTTATGGTTTAATAGTGACATGTTTGTGTGTCACGTTGACAAGGGTCAATTGTGCTGGATAGCTTTAGTGTCAAAGTGATGCACCTGGGTTGAGGGAGCCTCAATTGTGGAATTTCCTCTATTGGAGTGGACTGTGGCCATGTCTGAGGGGTATCTTCTTGATGAGTGATGTGGGAGGGCCCATCCCACTGTGAGTGGTGCAACCACTGGGCAGGTGGGCCTGTGTTTCATAAGAAGGCTGAGCAGGGGCCAGGGAACAGGCCAATAAGCAGTGTTCCTCCACGGCCTGTGTTCCAGCTCCTGCCTCCAGGTTCCTGCCTTGGATTACTGTGACCCAGTAGATGTAAGATAAATAAACCCTTTCCTCCCCAAGTTGGTAGTGGTCAGAATGTTTTGTCACAGCAATGAAGAGACAAACTAAGACAAGGAGGATATTTTTTGTCCAGGTGACATGTACACCATCCTTGCGTACAGCTTGTTGGAATTCCTTAAGGTCTCCTGTTGAATATGGGTACCATTGTAGGGGCCTGCGAAAAGTGGGGACCAGGTTAACTGGGAAGGCTTGATATTCTAGGCTTTGTGTGTCCCTGATATTGCAGAGATGCTGGATAGCCGAAGGGGCAGGTTTGGGTGGGGCTGTGGGAGTAGGGTGGGGTTTCGCCCTAGGAGGCAGTTTGGAGTCTTTGTCCCCAGCTTCCTCATGTGGGTAGAGAATCAAAAGTAGAGGGGGGTAGATGTGTGAGGGTTCCATTTTAAAGTTAGATAACTCTTTCCTGATATTTTCTATGGCCTGTTCCAGGGAGGCCAAGAGGGCCATGGGTGATCTTTTGGGCATTCCTCATCTGAGTCCTCAGGGAAGTTTGGGGACAAGAGGGCATCTCTGATATTGTGGGTTGGGGGTGGAACTACACATTGCCTGATGGCTGCAATGATGGGCAAGAATTAGAGGGAAGGGGGGGAGCCATCTTCGATCTCCCTCCATCTGGCTAGGTAGGCTACACTGGTCCAGACTTCTGAGTCATATGGGTCCACAGAAGCCATCCAAGGGGCGAGTTGTAGGACTTCATCCCAAAAACTCTCTTTCTGAGAGAGTTTAACCCCTCTACTTTTAAGAAGAGCCCAGAGGCCCCTGATTTGGGGATCCCTCAAGTTTCCAGGGGTGTTGTCCATGATAGAAAAGGAAAGGGGGAGGTGAAACACCAAGTCCTAGAGGAATGTTCTTGAGACCCAAAGGTTACAGGGCATTCCTGACTAGTCCAGAGAGCAAGCCTGACCATAAAATTCAGAAAACCGGTGACCACCCTAGAAGCTTTTAACTGGTCATTGTGTTACTGGGTTTTGTAGTAGAGAGACATATAGATAGGAGGTTTTTCCGGGTCCATTCAGAGGACCAGGAGCTTTCGGTTAACATCAGAGAGTGGCCCTGATCAGAAAGCTTCAGTTGTTCTTTCATCTTGAGGAGACAATGTTGATACTCAGAGTGGGATGGCCAAGGCTTAGCAGCCAATGTCCCACTGTTGGGGAGTACTCACTTTTCTCCTGCACATCCTGGAGAGTCTTTCTTTAGTCCCATGTTGGGCGCCAGCTGTCAGCCTCCCATCATCCCAAACTCTGCTGTTACCGGGAAAGCATTGCTCATTGGCCCACATCACAGAAAGTCTGAGTGAGGGGAGAGACCAATGGGGTGAGAGAGACCTCAGGCACTGGCGAGTATGGTGAGAAGAAATACCCGGGAGGCTGTGTTAGTGGACAGCTTGTTTATTATGGTAGAAGCAGAGGTTTATATAGGAAAGTTTTATGGGCAAAGAGGTGGGGTTGGTTTTCTGGTGGGCAGGCATGAAGGGCTGAGGGAGGGGGTTTCTAAGGCTACATGGCCTTTGTCTTGTCCTCCAGCCACATGATCTACAAGAGACCCAGTTAGGACTAAAGGATTAGAGACCTAATAGTTTTTCTTGGGGGATGCTGGGTAAGATTCATTTTATCTAGCCTGGAGTGGGCCAGTTTCCTGCCATCCTCACTAGGCACGTCTCCAGCCTGGTCATGATCTACAGTCCAGGCACTCCTGACTTATACCAACAATTATATAAATTATATGAATCATCACCCACCCATGGTTCGGGAACTGTTGAAGAAGTGGGGGCAGAATGACTCTAACAATCAGGGTTGGTGCATGAACATAAAGAAACAGAGGCTTTCAGGCCACTGGGAACTTGATCATATGAACTTGCAACAATGGTGATAGCATGCACAAGACCCATGCTGACTCAGTCAGACTAACCCAGCATATTGGGAAATAGGCAACAGGCTCCAACCCTAGCTGAAGAACTATTGGCAACTGATTACTGCTGGGTGAAGGAAGAGAGATTCTTTGTGAGGCCATTGGGTCAGACCACCTTTATGGTCATTGCCGCTCACTGCTGCCACCCAATCCCGGATTCTAGGACTGGTGAGGAGACTGTGTCAGTGGAGCCACATTCAGACACATGAGACCAGGTTCAGTGACATGGATCTACTTTATTGAAGAAACAGCAAGCTTATATAGGGTTCTAAGCCAATCAGGAGAGAGTACAATGATCAGGTCATATGTGGGCAGATAGCTTAGGTTTTGGTTTATAATTTCGTTTTACTGATTGGGACTAGAATTCCTGTAAATCATGTGATCATCCCTGTGAGGGAGGGGTGGTTAGTTCCCTGGGGTTTTGGGGCCATCTTGTGTCCTAAAATGCTGTACAGAAAAGCAAACTAACATACTCCAACATCTCACCCCCTTTTTTTTTAAAAGATGCGCTATTCTGAGGGTCCAAACTGGGGGTCCAAAATGGGGCCATGGCAAGGCTGGCGCAATATGAAAAAGGAAGAGTTCTACTGGATGAATCAATCTGGGGCAATGGCTAGACAATCTTGGAGTGTGCTCACAAGACCTGAATGGACAAGCCTGTTGGCATTGTCTTGTCTGAGCCAGGGCCTTCAAATGTATTTTCAGTCCAGGACTCTCTAAGATCAACACCTGCATTGCTTAAGCCAAGGCAGACCCAGGAAGGCTCCCAGAAGGACAACCCAAGTTGTTTTAGGTCTGTTGTATGGCTGTGGCCATGATTTTTATCTTTTTTTAAACCTGGGTCTCAGCATGACTGGGGGTAGGGGGTAAGAAGTGAGGCAGTGCCATCATAAGTTAAATTGTAGCAAGCTGGTCTCTAATAAAGTTAAGTAAGGCTCTTAAAAGAATTAAGCCACAGGTTAAGGCAAGAAGGAGCAAGGCCAGGGGCCCAATTAAGGCAGAGAGGAGTACTGAGAGCCAAGTAGAAGACTGGAATAGTGATTCATACCAATTTTGGTTCTTTACCCTGGTCTGTTCTCTCTCTAAGATCCTTTTGTGGACCAAGCTCAAGGAGTCCCTTATGACACCAGAATTATTAGCATAGAGACAGCACTGTTCTTGTAGAGCAACACATAATCCTCCCTGTTGAAGGAGCAATAGGTCCAGTCCCCTCCTATTTTGTAAGGTGACCTTGGCGAAGGAGGACAGGGAACTCTCAAGATGTTCTACAACAGTTTGTAATGCTTTTAAGTCAGAATCAATAGCCATACTAAAGGCATTATAATTTTTGTCCTGTAGGATCAGTGCTGACCTTCCTAACCCTAGGGTGCCAGCAATACTGATCCCCACAAGAGTGGTGCCAGCGATCACCAGGGCAGCTACCTTCTTATGGCATGAATGTTCCAATGGGGAAAGCTTAAGGTCCATCTCGTCCCCTGAATAAATTGACTCTTCAGGTTAGCTTGGTTAGCAGGCACCATGAGGGGGCAGAACGGTTGAGAGTGATTAAGTGGATGCAAGGAGTGAGCACAAAAGAATAAGCCTACCAGGCATTGGGAGGAGGTCGTAAGTAAGATGCATTAGAGGGGAAGTAGGTGGTCTGGTTACAGAGATGCTGATAGTGGGGTGGAACAGTGGAGCCCTGAGGGGTGACACAAAGGCCTTTTCTGTAAATAGATTGCAGGGTCATCTTGGGGTCAGAAATATGCCATTGGCAGAAAGAGTAGGTATCTAGGAATGTGTAGTTGCTCAGGAAGGCCAATCTTTCATAGAACAAGGGGGCAGCGGAGAGGCATAGTCAGCAGTCCTGAGTGTACCTGGGCTTTGAAGCATTAAGAACAGAGTAGGTGGCAGAAAGCAGCCCCAAGAGGCCCTCAGTCCTAACAAGGGTAGGGGAGGAAACACTCATAAAAGTAGGTGGGGAAGATGAGCTAGAGTAAGTTGGGTGAATCAAAGTGGATGGACTTGGGGGTGGGGAAGAAGTAAAAAGGGGGGGTTTAATGTGTACATTATTTGGCCCAATCGGACCAGAGGGGATGTCAGTGGGTATGCGGATGAGGACCTGAATAGTGAACAAAGCCCCAGGGTCTCTTCCCAAAATGTAAAGTCTCTGATCTCAAGTTTTTCCTGTGTCCCATCCTGAAGACTTTTTCCCCTGATCTGTAAATTTGATAATAAGTGGACTGCAATGTGGGCTGGCCCAAGGGTACCCCTTCCCACCCCTGCCAGTTCCCCCCATCCCAGGGAGGTAGATCCCGGGGCCCATCGCACTGTTATGAGATCTTGGAATGAGGACCCACTTCACTAGAATGTGTTAGTGGTTTCTCATTCTCAACTGGAGAAATAGTAGTCTCCTGGTCCTCCACACTGAGTTTTTTGTTAGCAATTATGCCCCAGGCCTGGGCAGACATAAATGGTCAGAGTGCAGGTGCATGATCTAGGACCAGGGTGCAGATAGCTGAAGGAAGGAAAGGGTGTCTGTTCACTGGGTCCCATTCTCCCTCAAATATGGCACAAAGATCCACCCAAAGGTCAGGGCACCAGGTGTTTGGGGGTGCTATCTTAGAGGTAGAATTAAGCACCATACCGGCGGCAGGACTGGTAATTACCTAAGTTAGATTTTGAGGCAGGTGGGGGTTGTGCGCTAAGGCATAGGTTTGGGAATTTGTGGTAATGATGGCACATGTTAAGAGCTAAAGGGTCCACAGTCCTTTGTTTGGCTCGGGGGCCATGGCCTGTGCCTGGCTGGCTAAAGCTTTAATGTCTCCCCCAGGTCACTGGGTGGACCTGGTGTTAGTGTCATGGTTACCTGGAAAGTTCTGGCCCTTCTTCGTTTGGATGGTCATTGATGATCAGGTCTCTCATCTGTTGTGTGGGTGGGACTGACTGGTTTCGGGGATTGCAGCATTGGGCTGCCTTCTCTGTGGGTTAGGCTTTTGGTTTTGTCATCTTCTGTGAGCCTGTTATCTCTGGAATTGGCTGCATCACATGCAACTCTGACGTTTTGGGCTGGGATCCAGATGGGGGCTGGAACATTATCTGGAAAGACATAAGCATAGCCTCGCCCTTGTGTTAGCAACAAATGTGGGCCCCTCCATTCTCCTGTGAAGGGGTCCTTCCATCTCACCATGGGGGCAGGAATGGGATGAGTGAATGCCCCCCCAAGGCTTTATTGCTGGTGGGAGGCCATTGGAGCCAAATTTGTAAAAACTGAGGACAAATAGAGCTTGTTGTATAACAAAATTGGGATCCTTATAGTGGGGGCCTTTGTCAAAATCTCCTATTTTCTATATTTGTTTAATGAGCATTTGATGGGAGCGTTCAATGATTCCTTGGCCCTGAGGGTTATAGAGGATGTCAGTGATGTGTTGAATATTCCAGTCAGCACAGAAGTGGGGAAAAGCAGTGGAAGTGTAGCAGGAGCCATTATCTGTTTTTAATTGCCAGGGAACTCCTAAAAGGACCAAGGCATATTAAACGGTTTTTATGGTGTGTGAGGCAGTCTCACCAGAGCAGGCCAAAGTAAAGTGGGCAGCAGAGTAAGTATCAATAATATGATGAATGTATTTTAGTTTATCAAAGGGGGAAACATGAGTTACGTCCATTTACCAAATCTTATTAGGACTAAGGCCTCTGGGGAGAGTTCCAGTAGGTTGTAATGGCCCTAGGGGCACAAAAGGGGCACATGAGGAGCATGCACGGACCAGATGTTTACAGCTCTGAATTGGCAAAGTAGGTAGGAGCCTATGCATAGCTTGGGAAGAAAGATGGAAGCAGGCGTGTAAGTCCCTGGCTTGTTGTAAGAGAACAGGATGCAAGGTAGCAGCCATCACTAGTCTGTCAATGGTATCATTATCTTCTGCCAGAAGCCCTGGAAGATTGGTATGGGAGCACAGGTGTTGAACGTAAAAAGGGGGTGGGGAGTGCTGTTCAAGCAGCAATTGCAAAGAGGAAAGCAATAGATCAAGGAGGCTATATGGTGAGGTCGGAAGCCTGGAAATGCCAGATTCGGTGTAGTTTGGATCACATAGGCACTGTCAGAAAATATATTGCATGGGGTTGTGGAGAAGTCTTCAAAAACTTGTAACATAGTGGACAACTCTCCAAATTGTACCGATCCTTGAAAGGAAGATTTTTTGTGAAGATAGCTGTCCCTCATGGAAGACCATGTAACCAAATTTATGTTTGCTAGAATCTGTGAAGATTAGAGGAGCCTCAGGAAGGGGATTGCATTTTGGAAATGCTTGGGGAAATAAAGACTTGGGAAGCTGTTTTATTCCTTGGAGGAGTCTATGCTGGGGGAAATGATTATCATATTTTCCCTGATAAGTTAGTAGGAGAGTCTGAAAGCCAGGATTGTCAAGAAACAGTGCTTGGAGCATGGGGAGTGGAAGAGAGAGGACCAGTGACTCTGGGTCATGGCCATACAGAAGGCAGGAGGTTTGAAAGAGCCTTAGGGCTATTATTGCCCAGGCCTCAATTACAGGAGCGATTTTATGTAATTGACTCCAAGAAGAGTGGACCCATATCAATGGTCCTTGGGCTTGCCAAAGTGCTCCCATAGGGGTGTTTTCTGTTGGAATGACTAAGGCCTGGATAGGCTGTCCAGGTTGTACCCTATTAACGAATGCTTAAGACAAGTGTGTATTTATTATTGTTACAGCACATCGAGCCTCAGGCAAGACCTTGAAGATGGTGGAGGCTGTATCAGCACCCCTCAAATGTCAAAGAGCAGTATAAGCTCTTCTGTGGACATGGTTAGAAAGGGTCTGTGCCTCAGAGTGGGTGATCTTATGGGGTAAGGTAAGAGCAGGGACTATACGGTGGATGACATCTTGGATAGAATGGCCCAGAAAGGTATATGGGGCATGTAACTGAATTTTATCTGCAGCAATAGTGAGGCCCAGCACTCAAGATTTGTCTTAAGTTTTTGAAAAGCTCCTTGTAGGATCTTAGGGTCCTTATGGGCAATAAGAATGTCATCCATATAATGTAAGATATACACCTCAGTCAGCAAAGGTCTGCATGCCTGAGCCACATAATATTGGCAAATGGTAGGGCTGTTTTTCATGCCTTGTGGAAGCACCTTCCATTGATATTGTTAGACTGGGAGATTATGGTTGGTGGTGAGCACAGAAAAGGCAAAATAGGGCTTACATTATCATGGAGAGGAATAGAGAAGAAACAGTCCTTAATATCTCTTATAATAATCACACATTCTTTTGGAATGGCAGTTGGGTGAGGCAATCCTTGTACGGTTCTCAAGGGCTCCACATGATCATTAATACCCCTTAAATCATGTAAAAGTCTCCATTTTCCTGACCTTTTTTGAATAACAAAAATAGGAGAATTATGCAGGCTAAGAGAGGGCTCAGTATGACCCAAGGATAATTAATTGTTCTTGGACCAAAGCAATCAAGTGGGTTAGCTTATGTGAAGGGAGAGGCCACCTGTCCACCCATATTGAAGTTTTTGTATTCCAGGTCGATTTAATGGGGGGTGGTTTGGGCAATGGGGCAGTGGCTGTTAGAATTGGGGGTGAGGATGGGGTTCATTTCCTGTGTGCTGGTTAACAATGCAATCATCATAAAAGGCTTTGTCATCAGTGGTCAGAACAACATCCATGCTAGTAAGAATATCCCTCCCCTACAGATTATGAGGAAGTCCTGCGGCTAAAAGCAACTTGATTGCTCTAGTGTTGCCATCCAGATCAGCCCAGACCACAGGGCATTGGACCTGTTGGGTATTTTTTAAGGCTCCAAACCCTTCTATGGAAGGTCCGGGCTTGCAACGCCAATGGGGAAATGCCTCTTCCTGTCTAATTATTATGACATCATCCCCAGTATCAATTAAGCCCTTAAATTTATATCCATCCAGGGTAAGCAGCATTCTAGGCTTATGTAGATCAATAGGCACTGTCCATTGGACATGGGGGATGGGATCCTTTATTTCCTCTCTTTGGGGTGGGCCTGAGAGTTTCCCCACTGGCCATTTAAACACCTCTTTTTTATTGGGATACCATCCATGTCCACCTTAGATCTGCACTCTCTTTCCCAATGAAAGATTTTACGGCACCTTGGACATTTTGAAGGAGGAACTTGACTTTTCCTAGCCTCTTTAATGAGTTTATTAGGACAGGTGTGAGACCAATGGCCCTGTCCCCATCAAATCCAACACTTTTTTTTTTTTATCTATATTCATCAGAGACTGTTGAGTGGTCAGAGCCTCTGCAAGAGCAGTGGCATGGGCTCAAGCCATAGCCACATCTTGATAGGCCAGGTTCCAGTCAGTTACATCTTTGTGTCTAACAGGTCCTATGGCCAGGAACACTCAGTAGAGTAGCCTTCATATATGAGATCTTTAAGCAAGGCATCAGCAGCCCCCCGATGACTGATTTTACTGTCTACACTCTGTTGGCATCTCTCAATGAATTCAGAGAAAGGCTAGCCTGATTTCTGTACCAATTTGGTTAATTTAGTATCACTGCATGCTGACATACTTCAAAAAGCATGCAGTGCACAGTCAGAACTGTTCAAAACAGTGAGGAGGTTCTTGTGTTTGAGCCTAGGGAGTTTAAAAATTGCCACACCCTACTATGATATCAAATCCTATATTTTGAACATTGGTGTATCTATTGTGCTCTGCTCTTTGTTCACACTCATTTTGATAAGCAGCCTTCCATAAGAGGAAGTCTCTTCCTTGTAAGCAAGCATGGGCAATATGTGGCCAATCATATGGGGTATTGACTGCATGGCTGATTGTATCTAAAAGTTGACTAAACCAGGGGAAATGGAAACCACCTCAAGTGCCGCCTTCTGCAATTTTTTTAAGGTGTCATGGGAATATGGATTCCAGACATTTGGGTTGTGTTTGCCCTGAGCAATCATAACAGGGAAGAACTGCAGGGTGCTGTCCTCCAAACCAGACAGAAAGGAGGGTGGGGGAAGGAGCTTCCAGTCCTCCTCTCCCAGAGATGGGTAAAGGAGAGGGGCTCCCCCACAGTGGGCACAGGACGGAGACAGATGGCCAAAGCCCTGTAATGGCAGAGCAGAGAGTGGTGTGACTTCCTGCTTTGTACTAAGGGAGCCCTCAGACCCTTGTCTCTCATCTTGTGAATCCTCAGCAGTAGATATTCCCTTTTTGTGAGAGCAAGATTCTGCTAGCTTCACTTTGACCAGGAATGCTTGGGGTGAGCCATCCACAGCATCCTGCTGTTGAATTTGTTTATCTATCTCCTTTAAAATAAGATCACCTTGTTTAGGGGCATTGGCGGGGAGACTCCCTGCAGAGAGGCCAGAATGGACTTACAATGAGGTAGAATGGCCCAGATTGTGGGTGTCCCTCCTTGACCTCTTTTTTTCTAGCTAAGAATAACGCAGGAGCCCACTGTTCAGGATCACAGCAACAGGACTTGTAAACCAAGGGGCAAGTGCTAAGACTTCATCTAGCACTTTAGCTACATCCTTTTCTGTTAACTTAATTCAACTGCTCCTGAGGAGAGAAACCAACACTGAGGCATGGGGGCCAGGAGCAGCTGGATAACTATTCCCCATTCTGGAGGTCACTCACCCTGCAAGACATACCCAGAGGGACTCAGGACCTGTTTATGGAGACTATTGGCAGAGACAGGAGAGACAAACCAAACCGAAGACTGCGAGCCATAAGAGTAGAAACACAAGGATGATGAGAGCAATCTCCCACCGAGAAAGGGGAGAAAAAGAGGGCATTCTTTGCTCGAACCCAAGTCCACGAGGGCCCCACTTTGGGTGCCAGCTGTGGCTGTCTGCTCAGGCTGCCTTCACTGTTGTCGTCACTCACTACCGCTGACTGATCCCAGACCCCAGGGCTGACACAGGGAGGAGACTGTGTCAGTGGAGTACATTCAGACACAGGAGACCAAGTTAAGTGATGCAGATCTAATTTATCGAGGAAACAGAAAGCTTATATAGGGTTCTAAGCCAATCAGGAGAGAGTACAATGATCAGGTCATACATGGGCAGATAGCTTAGGTTTTGGTTTATAGTTTCATTTTACTGATCAGGACTAGAATTCCTGTAAATCATGTGATCAGCCGTGTGAGGGAGGGGTGGTTGGTTCCCTGGGGTTTGGGGGCCATCTTGTGTCCTAAAAAGCTGTTTATCAAAGCAAATTAACACACTCTAACATTTAAGGAAGAAATTCTAGATAGGCTGACTAGAATCCAGTGGATGAACTTCCACCAAAGGACATCTGGATACAAATGTTAGACTGTGAAGGACTTAACATATATTACAGAATGTATGAAATCTGGTGCTGGGGGGCTACAAGGGGAACACAGATGGGAGAAGGGGTCTAAATATGATTAAGATTTATTATATGAAAAGCACAAAAACTCAATAAAAACATTAAAAATAAATCCAATATAGGAATTCCTTATACAAATTTCCAATATTACAATTAGAAA
>NW_008349989.1:2954536-2997296 GCF_000622305.1 Nannospalax galili
GTTATGTTTTAAAAGTTATAAATACAGAATTTATATTATTTTTGTAGAGAAGAATTTATTTTCTTAAAACATATAATTATTCTGGAAGTCAGTCACAGGACATGTAGTTCCTCTTATACAATCACATATTTGTAACCAAACTGCCAACATCCTATGGATAAAGGAGCTAGGTGGAGCTTTGCAAATGATACCCCTTAAGAGATATCAAAATTATTTATAATGTTGTATTCATGCTATTTAATGTTCTATCACTCTAATAAAATACCTGGTAAGATCAACTTAGAACATTAACTGATTTTGTTCACAGTTCAGAAATTTCAATCCACATCCATGGGTCCTTTCACTTTCTGATATGTGGAAATGAAGCCCGACCATGTTGGAGTGTGAGGTAAAACAAAAATGTTTGTTTCTGTTCAGGGAAGCAAGGAAGGGCAGAGAGGTACCATGCCAGGGACCAAGCCTTTCATACATGAAACTGTGGAGGACAAACAAGATGCAAAGTACAACAATGTCCATGCCCCCAAATGTGCTTTCTCTCATAGTAGTAGAATTAAACAGAATACCCTCCTATGCATGACTTATATGTTATTTTAAATTCACTTTAATAGGGATATTTTTGCATGTGTTAGATATTCAACTTTAGCTGAATGTTTATAAGACACCTGTATATGGGCGAGGGGTTAATAGGGTGAGAGGGAGATTAGTGTTACAGTAATCAGAATGGACTTCATACACATATGAAATTGTCAAAGAGCAATTCAATTAAAAACTCAAGATCAGCTACATCACTGACCAGAGTCTGCTTACATCATAGTATCGTATTTCATATTTTATATATTCTTAATAATTTGTAAAATATGTATTTATTTTATTAAATAATTAAAATTTAAAGAAAGAATGCATACGTTTTCTTCTTGTGGGATCTGTACTCTATAAGGGGAAAGGTTAAAGAGCTAAAGGGAATGATGTCATAGTGTCACTTATAAGCAGTCACATCTTCTTGGAGAATACATAGTTCTAGACATCATAAGTTTTGAGGATCAGAATAGAAAGTGTAGTCAACAGGTAAAACATTTCAAGTCAGTCTTTCCCTTCCAGTATTCAGAAATCTATCCTAAAATCTTCTTTTCCTTTTTACTTGCCTTGCTTAAGTTCATAGGTGGTCAGTTTAAATTAAGTGATCCTGGTAAGCAATTTTCTTAATTAGTCCAGAATCATTTTGTAATGTGGTCTTGTGCAATCAGCACTGGCAGGAGAAAAATTGATGGCTGGGGGCTGAAGGAGGGCTGATTTGTAGGACATGTGGGGAGTGGAAATTGGGACACCTAATAGACTTCACCTACTACTCAGTTTTTCTGGGAGGAAGTCGGGGAAAAAAGAGAAACTGTAACATGCTATAAAATGGATTTTTTAAAAGTAAAAAATTAGCTATAAAATTTCTTGATTTCTATCAATCAAAAAAAGCCTAATGTTGAATTTTTCCATGTTAATAAACATAGATGTTTTAAGTAAATAAGATAAAATGTTTAAAGTGTTTTGATTTTTAAAATACTAGATAGATATACATTTCAATCAAAACTAAAGACTGTGAGCTGTCTCAGTAATTAAGAGCATTTACTACACTTTCAAAGGAACAATTTCAGTTCCTAGCATGTATCCACATGGGTTGTCTCACATGTACTTACATGTACTTACCACTTATGATATCCATCCCACACTTCTGATCTCTGGGAGGACCGATACATGTCTGCAAACATGCACATGTGCACAAACAAGCACACACACACACACACACACACACACACACACATCCACATTCATACACACGTTACCTGGAAGTTCCTCTGACCACTATTATATAGTTCCACCTCCTTCCCACACTCTACAGAAGTAGTCAAGCAGGGGCAGCCCATTACACCTCCCACCCAATCATTTGACTTTGGTTGCATGAGGGGAAGGAGCTAAGGATATATCAGCAGAGAAAGGCATAAGTCAGGTCTCTGGCCATTTTGTGTGGCTGTCGGGAAGGCACAGGATTTATGTTTGGGTGTCGATTTTCCAGCACAGCTGTGAATGGGGGGATCACCCACTCTTCTGTAAGTAGACCAGCACTCCAAGATCAGTTAGCAAGTACAGTAAACTCCTTAGGATTTTCCAAACGGGGATTTTGGGAAATTCTTGTCTCGGGTTGTCGTGAGGAGAGTGGGAAGGAACCGGACACCATGTGTGCCTTCCAGCAGTGAATTCGCCTTAACAAATACACACACACACACACACACACACAAGCACATGCACATATGTATAAGTGAAATCAAATAAGTATTTAGAAATGGTCTCAAAAGGAACAATATTTCTAAAATTCTACCATTTCTTACAAGCTGGAACTTTATTTAATCTTTTCTTTCTTGTAATTATTACTGATGAAATTTTTCTTAATCATTTGGAAGAACTACACTAAAATTTTGAATGATAAATTTCTTAATCATTGTCATTTACTTTTAATCAGAACACTACCCAGCAAAATTATTAAAGAAAACACATTTCAATCAGACTTAAGAACAAAAACAAGTATGTTTCCCAGTGTTTGCATCTTTCACATAGCCTTAATCAGTAAACTCTCACTTACTGTCAGCCTCAATCACTCAATGTAATGCATTTCAAACATACTCTAGAAAATGTTTGCTATTAGTAGAGAACAATCTTTTAAATAAGCCATTATATTTCAGAATAAAAACACTTTTTTCAGTTAAACAAAAGTGAAAAATTACCTTTCGGTGTATGCTTCAGGTTCTTGAAGGGTAGTAGTCTGGGTAGTTGGTGATTCAGGGTAGTAGGCAGACCAGTTGGGGTAGTAGACAGGCTGGCCAGGGTAGTAGGAGATCTGGTCTGTGTCTGGCAGATCAGGAGTTCAGGGGAATGTGGGGGGGGGGGAATAGCCTGTTGAGGGTCTTAACAATCTATACCAGAGGATTTAGCTATTCTGGGTTAGGAAGCTAGTCCAGAGTTCTGAGGAGGAAGAGCAGGAGCAGCCCTGGGCCCAAGGCTAGCAAGGGGACAGAGTAGGGATGTGTAGATTGGAGATGTTCAGATTGAAGGGAAATCAAGACTCTGTGGGCAGGATCTGACTTACCAGAGTAGTAGGAGGGCCAGTGTGTGTATGTGTGTGTGTGTGTGTGTGTGTGTGTGTGTGTGTGGGGGAGGTTAGTTTCCAGAGGAGTAGGGGGGGGAGTGTGTGTATGTGTGTGTGTGTGTGTGTGTGTGTGTGTGTGTGTGTGTGTGTAAGTGGATTCCCATTTACAAACTACAATGTACATTTGGAAGTTAAAAAAAAAAAGTTTGTGGAACTCTGTTCTCTCCTCCAGCTGTGGGGATTCTGGGTATTGAGCTCAAGCTATATCTATCCAACTTTGTTACTATTTAAAGAAGCTATCATAATTATTTGTAAGAATCTCATTAAAATAAAAACATTTTTATTAATTCTTTTGATAATTTCATAGAATGTATTTTGATCTAATTCACTCCTCACTCCCAACTCCTTCCTGATCCAACTCCTGTCCTAACTCATCCAACTCTGTGTGCTCATTTTTCTTTTAAACCCATGAAGTCCAATTTGTGCTCCCAAATACACTTTAGTGTGTGGCAATCCACTGGATCATGGTTGACCAAAGATACTTTTTAAAAAGGTAAAATAGTATTTATCAAATTGTTGGAAATAAAATACTTGATATTCCTGGAAATTATGTGAAAATGAAAATCCTAAATGGGATGGAGCCTTTGTGATGAAATAAAAGGACCTGTATCACAGAGAATACATTTCATAGATCAGTATTTACACAACATAAGTTATTTGAAAATATTTCATTTTAAAATGAAATCATTAATTCTATTTAATTCTATAATCTTACAAAGGACTTCAAAGAGGTTAGAAAGGACATCATTCCAGAGCTCCTTAGGAGTCTTACCAGTAAGAATGGAATTGAAGGATTCCTGGACTCTAAACACACATCAACACACAGGTTTTAACATTTAAGGTGGAAAAAAATGAAACAAATCAAAGAAGAGCAGCATTTGTTCACATTTCACGTGAACAGCTGCTGTCAACTGTCACCTCAGTCACTAAGAACTTGTCTACCTATATGACATGGGTCCACTTATTTACACTTTAAAAATCTCCTTTTTACAAATAGTAAATGCTGAAAAGAATTTCACCTCATAAAATCTAAAGGTGTTAAAATGCTACATGTATCTTGTGGCCGCAGGTAGGCTATTTTCCCACATGCCTCTTGGCAGCAGAAGAATCCCTTTCTTTTGTGTAAGTTTGAACCATATCTTTAGGGAAATGGACCTAGTCTAGAAAAATCAAAATTTACCCTCTAAAATGTCATTTTGTGTTATGATGAAAAGAAGTGATTCATTGTTAGTTGTCAGCTCCAGTACAGGGAAACAGGCTTATCTGCTTGGGGCATAAATAGTTACTACTATTCATTAGACTACAATTCTTGCATATATAGGTGTTTGAAGCCCCAGGATATTGTCATTTCTACTGACATTGTGGTGGTTTCCTTAGGACCTGAAGACAGGAGGAAAACCCAATGCCTGCAGTAGTGAACTAGAGATGAGCTACAGGAATAGAAAAGCAGATTTCTGTGCCATGTCACTACTTTCAGAAAAAGCAAATCTGGGAATTCAGAGACTTTCTTTCCTTAGTACCTGTGATGATAGGGGCACCAGGCAGGAGATGGAAGGCAATGCCCTGAGAGGAACTTGCTGTTTACTTACAATCCATGTTTAAGAAGAGTCAGGTTGAAGCTATGCAAACCTCCAGTCAAAACTCTCTTGGTTACTAATTGGACCATTGGTATTCACAGTGAATGGTTGGCTTAGTGGAATCAAAGTGACATGAGCATAGTGCTTCCTCATTCCTGTATTGTATTTTGGAATGCATTTTTGGTTTTGATTTGGGTAAGGAGAAAGCACTACAAAGAAAAACACAGTATTAGTTGATCTCCTTTGGCCAAAATTACAAAGCATTTGTTTCCATTATCCTTAAGGGACATAATTATAAGAGTGAAAGAAGTAAACTTGATATATTGGGAAGAGGTATGGATCCAGCATTATGGAAGAATTGATCTCTCTGGGATCCACTTGTCAGTAAATATCAAACTATAGATGCAAACAGCTAAGAAATTTTAAAACCAACAGGTTTCCAGGAGAAGGCAATGGTGAATTATGTTGGAAAATGTAAACTAAGATCACTTGGCATGTTTAGGATGCAAGAAGAAGAAAAACAAACCCTAAGACTCTTGAAAAGCAAATGTTTAAATAAAAAAACAACTATTATGAGAGTGTAATGGTTTGAAAACAACCATGAGTCATCACTTTAAAGTGCTTTGAAGTTTCTGAGCAGTAGTTTTCTTCGATTTGCCTACTAGCAAGAATAAGAAATAATGATTAATTTTCTCCTTCATTTTCTGGATTGTTTCTTTTCCACCCTCTTTTTCCAAATATATCATGAATTAACTTTAATCCTTTTTGTTTTGTTGTTTTTTATTGTAGAATTAAAACAAATATACTGAATTTTTAATGACAAAATTTTTAAAGCACTGGCACAAATTGTTTAGCTGATTCTTACAGTGAATATTAAGAATCATTGGTATAAACTCACTCTCACATATAACAAGTAAATAGGGATACATAGCAGCTAAGAATGTACTCAATGTTTCTCAACTATTAAACATAAAATTTGTGACTAGATTTATGTTTTTTTTAACCAAAATGAGTGGTCAAAAGAAATATGTAGATAGTATAATGTGTCACCTTTAACTGATGCCTCAAATGAGCTATTGATTTGAGCTACTCTCTGATTATTACCTTTGTTCACAAAATTAGCTAATTCAAATTCTGATTCTTAGCTAATATTTTATTTATTTTTATTTTATGTGTATGCGTGTATTGCTTGAATATATGTAAATATACCCATGTCTTGCAATGCCCGCGGAGGACAGAAGAGACTGTCTGATCCCCTGGAACTGGAGTTACGGACAGTTGTTAGTTGCCTTGTGGGTGCTGGGGTTCGAATTGGGGTCTTCTGCAAGAACAGTCAGTGTTCCTAACTGCTGAGGCATCGCTCCAGCCCCCAAATTTTGATTCTTATTCATCAGTTAACTTTTTCAAAGCCTGGCACTGTGCAAGTTAGTGGGTGTGTGTAATTATGCAACATATGGAACAGTTGAATGCTTTATTGGGTGCGATACTTTGAATTCTTCATAATGCTACTCATTATTCTGTTTGACTTTAATTGTGTTCTTAGGTAGATATGTTAAAGATTAATGATGCATTTATCCTAAACCAAGACTTACAGAGATGTGAGGATAAAAACGAGTGTAAAAGCTATAATAGTTAAAGAGTTCTGCTTTTTCTTTATGAAGAGACCAAATCCTCAGGATTTTATGTGAAAAAAATCGAAGTAGTTATAGTCAATCTCCTCGTACAAGTCTAACTATCCCATATCTTTGAAATAAAGCTGATATTATAAGTTTGCCTTCCAATTTGGGAATATATAGTAAACTGGTGTGCAGTGAGGGCCATTATCCAGCTCAGTTCCATTGGCTTGAATTAAGTTGTGTAGGTGCATAAGGTTTGCATTGCCTCAATAAAGGAGAAATGACAGCTTCTTACTTTGTATCAGACAATATTTCTTTTCACAAAGAAGTGTGAGTGTGAGTCCTGGGATAAAAAAAAAAAATTCTTGTGTAACTGGAATACACACACACACACACACACACACACACACACACACAGAAATACAAAAAGAAAAGACATATAGATTTGTATATATAGTCTATACATATCTTCATATATGTATGTTTTACATATACATATAATAATACATGTGTATATGTGTATGTGTGTAAATATAATCAATACTAATATTACACAGTTACTAGTCTTAAAAGTAGTGCCAGTCATATTAGGAAAACTGTGTGTTAAACATTGACAATATGACAGGTATTCTGAAGACTTTTCTAGTCAGTAAATGTTTAAAATTATCCTATGAAATATGTAGAACTGTTAAGCACATTCTGTAGATAGATAAGCATAGAGAATTTAAAGAAGTTAAATAACTCCCAGAAATTAGGAAATCTGGGACTAAAAAGTCCTTTCCTGGTGATAGTTTCTCTCTCTCTCTGTGTGTGTGTGTGTGTGTGTGTGTGTGTGTGTGTGAGAGAGAGAGAGAGAGAGAGAGAGAGAGAGAGAGCTTTTCCATTAAATAGTGCATGTACCTACTAATTATTTCATTCACTGGATTGATAGAATTCAGTGATTTTATTATATTGATCAATTTTTGCAAATGTTACCAGTATGAATCTTAGGATATTTTCATCATTCTCAAAAGATAACATCTCTCTATTAATAATTACACACAGGCAACTATTATTAATTATCTATCCATACCTTTAAAGGATAGTGGTAATTGTCAACTTTACAGGATATAGGATTCCCTAAAAGTCAAGCCTCATATGTCTGTAAGGGATTTCCTGGAATGGTGGGTCTTTTCCCATGCTAGTAATAGATTTTTGAGATTAGGTTAATTGAAGTAGAATGAAATACCTTAACAATGGGCCTCACCATGCATGGGTTGTGGTCCTGGACTGACTAAAAAGGAGAAAGCAAGGTGAGCACTAGTTTTTGTTTTTCTTTGCCTCCTGACTGCCAATACAACATGACTATTTGCCTTAGGCCCCTGCCAAAATGACTTCCCTACCATCAGAGACTCTACCCTATTTCCTTGAGGCAAAACAGCCCCTTTTCTTCTTAAGTTGCTTTTTTTTTTTTAGAATATTTTATCACTTCAACAAAACAACTGAGTAAGACAACAAAACATTTTCTGTTCAATATATTTCACATAAATAGTATTATGCAATACATAATCATTTTTGATAGCTTACTTTCCCTTAATATAGTGTTACTAATATTCACCCACGTGGCAGTGTATATTTTATTTTCTTGAACAATGATATTCCATTGTGTGAATGTACCACATTTTAAATATCATTTCACTAATAGATGATCATTAGAATTTTCTATACTTTTTGAATATGACTAGTACCGCTACATTGAATAGTAATATTTTTGCCCTTTAATAGCCAGAAAACCATGTTAGACCTTATATACTTCTGTTTTAAAGTGGAATTGCTGTTGCCAAATTGTGTAATTATGAAAAAAACACAAATAACAATTATTAATACTTGGTTCTAGCTTCTTTGTCTGTATGGGAGAAATTCTGCTTGCCAGCCTGAGATGAGGATGGTCCAACTCCCCTGATGCATCAATCGAACATTCCTTCACTTTTTGCCAGCTGGCTGGGATAGCATTAAATCTGCTTGCAGGGGAAGACTAGTCCCAGGTTTCTTCATTTTAACTGAGTTTCATTCCTTTTATCTAGTTCCTGTATGCTGCTTACTGCATATTGCATGCTTAATAATTCTTGGTTGAATCAATAAACCGAAACAGGAGAACACATTGATTAGTAATAGTCTATGCTCATCAATATTAATTAAAATTTATTTCCATTTTTGACATTTTTGGTGACTCAGAAGTTTTTGATTAAAAATGAGAAAACAGTAAGAAGTTTCTAGTTAATCTATAGAATCCCCCTTTTATATAGAGATAATAATGTCTTGTAATGATCCCTTTGCAGATAAGCACTTTTCCAAATTCCTTTTTGCAAATATTTTATGTATTACTTTTATTTTATGCGTATGGTTGTATTGCCTGCATGTATGTGAGTGCACCCATGCCATGCAATGCTGTGGAGGTCAGAAGAGGGCATTGGATTCACCTGGAACTGGAGTTAAGGACGGTTCATAGTCACCATGTGGGTACTGAGAATCGAACCCGGGTCCTCTTCAAGAGCAGTCAGTGCTCTAAACCACTGAGCCATCTCTCCAGCCCCAAATTTCTGAGAAAATATATTCCAGATAATTAAGGATGGGGAAGATAGTATTTTATATTTGTAATTTCTTCTGAGTTTGTAATGCTTAATGTTATCCTCTACTACAAGAAAGCAGACTTGGGAAAAAAAAATCACTAGATCAGGCCAATCAAGTACCCTATGTCCAGACACACGTGACTTGGAATGGTCTTTGCAATACATATGCTCTTTACCTTTTACAAAATAAATGTCATGTAGAGCTTTTGTCCTTCTAAATGAAGCAACACTTTAATTCCTAATTATTGGTTCAGTTTCTACTGCAACTTGTAATATTATTGTGACTCGGACCCCTTGGTTTAATCTATGATAAGTAGCTCCATCTTGTCATTCCCATTTCTGTAAAAGTGACTCTTAAGAATCCTTTGTTTCTAGTCACACAAAAATTAAAGACAATCATTATACATGACAATATGGCCTCTGACAATTCGTGATTGCATTCACCTTGGGAATTTCTGCTTTAAGCTTCATAGAGCAAAAGTGTTGCTTGTTTTGCAACCTCAGTCTTCGGTGTAGGTTTTCCACTTGCACCACTAACTTGATTTGTAAAAACTATGTAGTTTTCATTTATTATTATCTCTGTATGTATGAATATAGGTATTCATATGACACAGCATATATTTTGAGGTCAGAAGACAACCACATCAGTTCTTTCCTTCCACTATAAGTCTGTAAATCAAACTCAGGTTGTCAGATCTTTTTGGAAAATGCCTTTATGTACTGAGCCATATTGTTGGACCTTAACATATCTTTAAATCCGAACACCCTCATAAATACATGAATCACTTTCCCTTTATGTTATGCATCCAAAATTCCAAAATACCTTTCAGCAAAGTCAGCAAAAATTAAACTATCAATTATATTTTCTGTTTTTAAATGAGAAGGATGTGTGGAAACATCGTGCATATTTATGAAGCTGTTTTAAAATATATTCAGAATTCTAGATAAACTTCCCCAAATTAAGTAGTTATATTAGATTTTTTGATACTATCAGCAAATGTATTTCTATTTTGTAGCTTTTTCATTTTAAAAGTATATGTAATAAGAAAATATTTTATTTCCACCCATAGTCATAGTCAAATGATTTAAAACTACATATTAATATTACCTCAAATAACCCGTTGAAAGTACTCAAAGTATGGCTTATTTTTGCTAACAGTTTCAGTATGTATAGTCCTTTGTGACACAGTCCAGGACCTCAGGCCATAGAATGGTACTGCCTACCTTTAAGGTGGCTCTTCACCATCAATTAACCTTAAAAAATAATTCCTCACAGACATCTCCAAAGGCATGTCCCTTCAGACAGTTTAGATCCTGTCATGTTGACAATAAATATCAACCATGAAGCTATTATAGTGGAACTTGTAGTACGAGCACTAGTATCTAAACATCGAGTTCAACTAGATTTTTTTAAAAAAACATTTTAATTTCAGCATACTGAGTACTATATGACCTTCTATTACAAGTGAGTCTGGGTTCCCTCATTAAGAAGGCACAGCAAGGAACTGGAAAGATGGTTCAGTGGTTAAGAGCGCTTGCCTCCTTGCCAAGGACTGGACTTTGTTTCCCTCTGCAGGTACCAGGCATGAATGTGGTACACACACACATATACAGGGTAAACACTCATAAAAATAAAACAAAAGGTAAAAAAAATCCTTTACAAAGACAAAGCTAAATGAATTCCACCTATCTGGATTATTGTTAAGCTAAAAATGAATATGCATAGAGTGATTCATGGAAAAAAGTATTGATATTTTATTCTCATATATTATATGCATATTATATACATATATGTACATATATTACATATATACCTATAGTATATACAAATATATATCACCATAGCAGGATTTTCTTAAATTGTTGAAAAACATGAGAGCCAAGTGAGAATCTAATTATCTTTATTTCATTTGATCATATCATACTTCTTTTTGAAAAATATTTTTTTATTTTTATTTTATGTATATGAGTGTATTGCCTGCATGTATGTGAGTGCACCTGTGTTGTGCAATGCCATGGAGGTCAGAAGAGGGCTTCAGATTCCCCTGGAACTGGAGTTAAGGACGGTTTGTAGCTGCCATGTGTTTGCTGGGAATCGAACCCGGCTCCTCTGCAAGAGCAGTCAGTGCTCTTAACCTCTAAGCCATCTGTCCAGCCCCCAATTCATACATCTTTGTTCAAATAACAAAATACAAATGATACCAATTTTATGATACTTAGGTGACACGCTACCTAATGTTAGTTTCTAGCTGAGGCTTTTCCTCCCCTTGAAATTTTGTAAAGTGTTTATCTTGTTGACTCATCAGTCATGTTTAATTAAGAGATGATTACCCAGTTAAGTTCAAAGTTCTAAGAGACACAAACACAATTAAAACAATTTAAGGTTACTTGGTAGACCTTGATCATATAGTTTGGGGGTACTAAAAAGAAATGAGTTCATCAGATTTTTTAGAAGAAAACTATGTATTTCTAAGCACTGACAGTTTTCAGCATATAGCTCATAGATTTTGTTTCTATTTTGAAACAGCAGGATGCCAAAATATGCTTCTATTCTTTGAAAAGCTTCTATGCAGAAATATATTGAACTAATGGTATGGAAGATTTGTATCTCACTGAACAAGCTTTGTTCTCCCCAGCTGTTAAGTGGTGCTGAAACTCTAGGGCTCTGCATTTTTTCAAACAAATTGGCAGAGCTATTGTGGCAATGGGATTTGACAGAACAACACATCCATTTCTTTACTGATTGAAGTTGTATTGTTGTGCTAAGTCTATTTCATTTTCTTGAACTCTTTCACTGAGTCAGTAAGATTATAAACTCAATATGAATAACTAAAGATAATTTAGTACATTCAAATCACTAGAATAATAAACTTCCACACAAAGGAGTTTCTTTTTCTCACAAGATAGATATGACTTTGTTCACAACTGCATCGGAGGTCAAGAATACAGATGAGTGCCCAGGAAATGGGCCTTGCCTTTGCTCGCATACTATTGGTGCACAGATGTCTCTAATCTTCCTTTTGAGTCACTCTTTACTCTCAAATATCAGAAGGGAACTTAAAAAGTAAAACAGAATTTACAGTTTTAACAAATTCTCAAGAATTTAAAAATAATCTTAATTTTAAAAATGTTATAATGCTTTGATTTCCTTTTTTTTAATTTTAAAAAAGAAATAAACTCAGAACACATGAGGTCCAGTGTGGAGGTATGTGGGGGCATGGATCGGGGAGAGGGTCTGAATTTGATTAAGAACTATTGTATGAAATGTACAAAAACTCATCAAAAATAATTAAATGCTTCTTCTAATCATGTGGTTATTAAATAAAAAAAGAAATTGAAAAAAAAGAAATAACTTTACATCCTGTGTCTGGGTCTTAACAATGAGACTTTAACTTGATCATGAACTTATTGTGGAAATGATGTCTTTAAGAATCAAGACCTTGCTTTTTCACAAAAACAGGTTTCTCAATTCTGTTGTGGGACAAAATAAGTCTACTTTCTTCAAAATCAAGCTTCATTGGATAAATCATAGTCACTTTACCTATCATCCATTCACTGTATGCCAGATACTGTCTCAGGTAGAGGAGCAGGTTAGTAAAGAAATGTGAAACAGAACCTTGATGTTACCTACAAGATGCTGGGTTAAGATAGAAAAATCAGTGTATAAGAAAAGCTCAGTGTTGTATTTGATGAGTATGCCTAGTATATATGTGTAAAGCATACTTTAATATTCTTCCTATGGAAATGCCATTGAGAAATGACTTCAATGATGTTGTGTCAGATGGGTATCTCAGTTATGATTTCCAGTCACAAACACAACAAACATAAATACTATAGGATGAAGTGTTCCCATTCTTTTGTCAGTCTTTATAAATATTTGATGATGGGTTAACTTGTTTGAAAAACCTTCACATTGCATAGGACATGATTTACACATTCTGTAATCATACAAAAATATTTTTGAGAAGCTATATCATCTACATCTCTAAAGATCCAATGCTTAAGCTATACCATGGGTTAATCTTAAGGATGATGAGATCATTCCATCATTTGGTGCAATTTTCTGCTTTCAATACAAGATGTTCGAAATATCTTAAATTGGAGAAACTTTAAATTGAGTGATAGAACCATGTTGTTACAACTCTGCATGAGCCCTTAATGCATGGTGGAAAAAACGATGGAAATGTAGAGATAAGGCCCGTAGTATCATTTAGAGTTATTTTCTACAAGTAATAATTATCAATTCTATGGCATCTATAATTAAATTCAAAGACCACTGGGAGTCATATGCCATTTAATTGCAAGCTGAAGAAATAGAGCACAGGAAATGAGATCACCTGCCTCACTAATATGTTCCGAGAAGACAGGTGGTTTGATGAAATCTTCACCAACCATTACGTATAGTCTGTCCCATATCATTACGTGTAGTCTCTCCATCCTCCACCAGCTCACATAGGCACTGAGAATTTTAGAAATAGCTTATGCTCAAACATAAAATTTTACTATATATCATATTGGAATGTCCCCACCAATTAAAAATATCAAAGCAGTTTTGTAAACTTACTGACACATGAATTGAAATTAAATCTATCTATTGAAAAATTGAAGACTATTGAAGTTTCTGTCAGAATTAAATGTTATGTAATATCAATTCCTACTGAGCCATTTTATCAAGTTACCTTTATTCTATTATTTATAATTAAGTTTACTCAGTTTTTAATTATTTGAAAGTGTATATAGCATTTATAATGCACATAAGATTGTCCCCTAAAAGTTGCCTTGTATTGTCATATTTTCCAGAGTCACCTGTAGCTTTGCTAGGATATTCATATAAACATCAACTATTTCTATATCTTAAAGAAAAAATTGTCTACAATATCTATAGTTGGCTTGACTTTGACTAGAAGAAAGGTGTTGACAACAGGAATATTTAAATATTTCCATAAGTAAAATGAAATAGTTATGCTGAAATACTGTTATTTCCATTGCTGTAAATGAAATAAAATGCCTTAATCAATTAAAAGTTCAGGAATAATGCTGCCTTTTAGACACAGGTGGAAACATTGGTTTAAATAACTTCATCATGATCTTTCTCAGTTTAAATAATTTCATGATTTGTGCTGCTGATTTCTCTCTCAGTCTTGCATTGACAAGAGAGTCTCCCACTCTACTATCCAAAAGTATTCTGGGGAATGGGTAATCCAAAATTTCATGAAATTTAATATTTGTATGTTTTCTGATTGATCAACTCCTATTTTGTGATCAGTGCTAAATGAAGCACTATGCCCAGAAGAAAGGAACTTTAATTTGTTCAAATGCGGCTGTCCACTGGATTTTCTGACATGGGTCTCATGAAATTGAGATGCTCTGTTCTTCAAACAACAGCAAAAACAAACAAATAAAAATTTTAAAAAGCTGAAACAAAGCTTTAGGCAAATAACAAAGTAAAATGAAACTGTAAAATTCACAAGAAACATAATGGAGTTGTTCTGGTTTGTTTCTTCATCGTTGTAACAAAATACTCTGACCACTACCAACTTGGGGAGGAAAGGGTTTATTCATCGTACATCTCCCAGGTCACAGTTCATCAGGGAGCCCAAGGTAGGAGCTCAGGGCAGGAACCTGGAAGCAGGAGCTAGAGCACAGGCCATGGAGGAATGCTGCTTACTGGCTTGCTCCTCTGGCCCCTGCTCAGCCTGCCTTCTTATGCAACACAGACCCAATTGCCCAGGGGTGGCACCACCCACAGTAGGCTGGGTCCTCCCACATCACTCATCAAGAAGATGCCCTCAGACATGGCCAAAGGCCAATCCAATAGAGGCAATTCCCCATTTGAGGGTCCCTCAACCCAAGTGTGTCAAGTTGACACTAAAGCTATCCAGCAGGAGCAGAGCACCCATGACAATATTACAATCATGGTGGTCTTCTTCAGGGACCCCTGGGAGCTGCTAGAGGGTAGAGTCTAGGCTACCGGGGATGTCCAAGCAGTTGCAGGAAGGCCGGACTTGCCCTCTGGCCTCTCAGAGCTTGAGACCAACACCTCACAGAGAAGTTAAGTATCCCAGGCCCCCTGCTTCATACTGATCCTCCCCCAGCCCTTGTGATCGTCCCCTTCAGAGACCTTAGGACCCAACAAGGTGTAGTGGTCAGAGGTGCCCACCCTCACAGCCCTCTATCAGTACCGCAGCCACTCATAGGAATGGAGGCAATTTTTATCTCAATAGTAGAGAATAATTTGTACCAATTTGGAAATTCTATCTGATTTGAAAGTCTTAATGGTATAACTGGAAAACAATCTATTTCTAAGCAAAACACACACACAAAAAAAAAATCAAAAAATGAGAAAACTAAGTAGATAACATTTGATGTAATTTTAATATATCAGGGAATGGATATAATAATCATTGCTAAAACTTGATGTTTTACTATGGTATTGAAAGGGTAATGAAGTTGTCACTCCTGTCCTTACAAATAGAATAAAAATATCAAAATTTAAAATCAAGAACTTTTGTAGGCCTCGATAGAGAGTTGTCTAGGGAGTGATAGAATATCATAACAGAGACCTGCCTGAAGCCCAACTGTGCTTGTACAGAGCAGCAGCTCCCAGGGGGTGGAGGTGGGGTGTCAGCTGGGTGGCCCTTGGAAATGGCCTAGTCAGGGAGCATCAGAAGACCCTGCTTGAGTCCTGCCTTGCCATGTGCCGCATGTGATCTTAGAGGTGAGCTTTCCTCCCACCACCAGTTTCTTCGTCTACACTGTGATCTGATGAAGACTGCCTAGAGACCAGCTCACCCCAGCTTGGCTGCAAGACCCGAAGCTCCCCTCCCCAGGGATGTTCTGGGCATGGCCTCCAGAACTCCACTGAACAGCAGTCAGATGGCCTGTGGCAGAGAGATCCCAGGCTTCCTGGACACATTTCTTCAAGGCTTCCCAGCCCCCACTTTGCCATGGAAGGCCAGGGACAATGCTGAGACCGGAAGAGGTGGAAGCTGAGTTGGTCGAGCTGGTGATGGGCTTCCTGAGCAGCGGTACTGGATGCCAAAGGCCTGGCATGAAGTTTCTTTAACCAACTGTGGGAAGTATGTAATCAGTGGCAGAAGCGGGTGCGATTGACTGAGTACTGGATGCCAAAGGCCTGGCATGAACCAACTGTGGGAAGTATGTAATCAGTGGCAGAAGCGGGTGCGATTGACTGTCCAGATCCCCCAGCAGCAGTGGAAGGTCACCATCCATGCCATCTGGAATACCCGGCGGCAAGATGGAGAATCGGCATGTGTCCCTTCCTACTTTCAACCACCTCTTCAGCTTGTCCAACCCTGTAGATGGTGCCTACTTTGCTGTGTTTGATGGTCATGGAGGTGTGGATGCTGCGAGGTATGCTGCTGTCCACTTGCATGTCAGTGCTTCCCACCAGCCAGAGCTGTCCACAGACCCAGCAGCAGCCCTCAAAGAAGCCTTCAGGGGAACTGATGAAATATGTCTCTGGAAAGCCAAGCAAGAGTGACTGCAGAGAGGTACCACAGGTATGTGTGCACTCATTGTAGGAACAATCCTGCACGTTACCTGGCTCAGGGACTCCCAGGTCATCCTGGTGCAGCAGGGACAGGCAGTAAAACTGATGGAGCGACATAGACCTGAGCGACAGGACAAGAAAGAACACATTGAAGCCCTGGGCAGCTTCGTGTCTTTCATGGGCTGCTGGAGAGTCAATTAGCAATTTCTAGAGTCATTGGGGATGTCTTCCAGAAGCCCTATGTGTCTGGTGAGGCAGATGTAGCCTTCTGAGAGACAACAGGCTCCCAGGACTACCTGTTGTTTGCCTGTGATGGCTTCATTGATGTTGCCCTGCACCAGTAAGTTACCAGCCTCATCCACAGCCACATGGTCAGACAAAAGAGCAGTGGGTTCCATGTCGCTGAGGACCTGGTGGTAGTGGCTCAGAGCAGAGTACCCATGACAATATTACAATCATGGTGGCCTTCTTCAGGGACCCCTGGGAGCTGCTAGAGGGTGGAGTCTAGGGAACTGGGGATGTCCAAGCAGTTGCAGGAAGGCCGGACTTGCCCTCTGGCCTCTCAGAGCTTGAGACCAACACCTCACAGAGAAGTTAAGTATCCCAGGCCCCCTGCCTCATACTGATCCTCCCCCAGCCCTTGTGATCGTCCCCTTCAGAGACCTTAGTACCCAACAAGGTGTAGCGGTCAGAGGTGCCCACCCTCACAGCCCTCTATCAGTACCGCAGCCACTCATATTGCTTGCTGCAGCCTGTCCTCATAGCTACAGAAATGCAATAGCCAGCACTGAGATCTACTCTCAGAAGGAAGCATAGGAAAATGACCTTATCAAAAGGAAGATGGCTGAGAAGTGTGCTACTTTTACTCCCTTCTCCCTGCAGAACAGGGCTGGGACCGGAAACCACAGGCATCTGCTGGCAGCCTCGTCAAAAACACAGGTTATATCTTGGCAGAACCAGTCACCGACCTTTTAAGCTCATCCTGAGGTTAGACCTGGCAGCTACTTATGGCTCCTCACTGTACCCATGGCTGGGGAGGGTTTTGTTGACTGATAGACTTGCTTGACTATGATGCTTCCCAAAGAGGAGAGATTGGCCTTGCCAGAAAGAGCACCAGAGGACCTTCCCACTACTGCCACTCTGCTACTCATAGCTGATGTCCTAAGGCCACCAGGGTCTTCCAGAGCTCTCTCTTTCCCTTGAGCATCCTGGGAAGATCAAATCAGACATGTGTATGTCTTCTGTTTATGTCTTTAGATATATTCCAGGGAACAGTCTAATCCAGAATCAGTATTCAGGTTTTATCTTCTTTTGTCAATGCCAAGATGACTCACAGTGTCATGTAATTTAAGCAGAGCTTAGCATTTATTTTATTCCTTGGGAAATTTTAAGTATATTACTTTTTGGTGTGTGGAAACATTTGCAGTATTACTGATTTTTTTTTTCTACATCAAGGTTGAAACAGACGTTTCCATGTTGTGTTAATAATACACTTAAGTGCCTTAAACAGCTTTGTGGGAGATGAGAACTGCTGGGCCCACTGTGGATCCTGATAGGCAGACATGTTGAGGTGCTGAGAAGGCATGCTTTGAGCTGAGAAAGTCATTTTGTCCCTCTGTGGCTGTGAGGGCCTGTGGCCTGGGCATCTGGGGTGACACTGGCTTCCTGGCCCACCCTTGAAATCTGGAACCATCCAGACTCTGGGACTAGCATGTTTCAGAAGGTCCCAGTATATTTGTAGACACACTGAGTCATTGAGGACAGTGCTTAATTAAGGAACTTGGGTAAACCCAGCAGACCACCTCAATGGAGAAGCTGCTAGCAGTCTGCTGGCAACAGCCCACAACTGGCTCCTATAGCTGGTGTCCATTCCTGTTGAACTTTGTCCTCTACCTGAGCAGCTTGAGAGACCTCTACATCCCTAGTGCAGTGGATAGGAGGCTAGGCAATAATGCCTAGATGCGTTGGAGAGCTCCTGTGGTGTGTGAAGTTAGGCAGGGAAGCCAGGTAGAGGGAGGACATCTGAAGTAGGACTAAAGAGGCCCCCAGAGAGCAGACTCTGGAAAGGCAGAGCATGGGTCAGGGCTGCTCCAGGCCACACTGGCAGGTCCAGAGACAATGGGTGGCTTAGCAGACTCTTGGGGAGGGCAAAAGTGAGAGGAAGCTTGGCTGTGAGGTCCCCATGGAGACGATCCTAGTCTACCTGTAAAGAGAAGAGCTCCAGCAAGGCCTTCAGAGCTTTGCTCAGAGCACCCATGCCCTTCTCTTGCCAGCATCTGAGACAAGTTCACTCTCCAGTAGGGGTGTAGGGAGCCAGATTTGGGGGTCACACTGCTTGTAAGCTTGGGGTTCAGCCCATTCCGAGAGCAGGGATGAAGGAGCTGGGGCCCTGTAGTTGATTCCTTGCTCAAAGTCTCTTGATAGGAAGCATCTTAAGCATGTGGTCACTCAGAGAATGACTAGCGACCAACAATGACTGGGTACTGCTGACCTTGAAAGCCTGGCTGTCCTCTGGAAGCCAGAATCTAAGGCCTTGGTGCCATCTAACCACAAGAATGTGGCTGTTGGGCCAGCGTGCCTGTGGCAATGACCTTGAGAGGGAAAGCAATTGACTTCTGATTTTCTCCCTTTTTTGCTAATCTTATTCTGTTCATTGCTGCTATGACTGGAGTTTTGGCTCTTAGAGGTGTGGACCACATCCTTTGGTCCAGTTCATGCCCACATGCAGGGCCTTAGCCAAGAAGGAAGCCCCTTTCCCAGCTTGTCTGAGCACCTCCCTACCCCTGAGCCTAACTGCAATGGTGACAGCCAAGGCTCTGCCTGGCAGAGATCACAGCCAAGCCCCTGCCTGACAGAGGTCTGGGACCAATGTTGGGCACTGCTCTATCTTTATCTAGAGAGCCCATGCTCTTCTGCTGCTAAGAGCTAGCCTTGTGGTAGCTCTTAGGCACAGGGAAGGACCCTTCCTTCTTGACTAATGCTGGACCAAGAACCACCACTATCCAGCTCTCAAGAGTTCTTGGTCACCTCCTCTTCAGTCCATCCTCCCAAGACTAATGAGAAGAGGGACTCTGGTTTGAAAACCTTGATTCCACTTCTCAAGTCCCAGCTCTGTCACCAGCTTATCATATGAGCTGATCAAAGTTGTACCTTGCCAGACCTCGGTTCCCCTTTGGTAATGCACGGAGGGGTGCACAGCATTTCCACCAGGAAGTCTAAAGGCGCAGGAGTTGTTCAAGGTGAGCAGTTGCCAAAGCAGAGGGCTCCATCTCCCCCCACCAGTAGAGAGGGGGGATTAAGTACTATTAGTGTCTATTCTTAAAATTAAGTGGGCTGGAAAAGAACTGAGTTACAGATGCCAGTGTCTTATATAGAATGCAAAAGCTGAAGCAGTCATACTGCTTTTGCAGGTACAGCTGACTCCCAGGTGAGGCCTGTGGGTGTAAGAGGGGTTTTTAGTCAGAATCCAGGATAGAAAATAATGTGTTTCAAGAGACTTAGAAGCAAAGTATCTGCAGCATAGCCATTGGGGGAGGGGGGGTGTCTCAGGCCCCAGGATGGGAGAGCACAGGTGCTCAGAGGCCTTGGGTAAGCCCCTGCCATTGACCATCGTCTATCTGCTCCTGTCCTCTTAGGTCCAGCATGTAGCACCCCTTCCTTCCCATGATGAGTTCCAGCATGGGCTTCCTGGCTTCCTCAGCAGTATTCTTAGGGCCAGGAGAACAGCCCTAGCCCTGGCCCACACTACACGGAAATTGGGTCAACCTTTGTTAAGCAAGCTGTGCTTCTGGTTTGATTCTGCCTCCCTAGCCACAAAGGGTCATTGCTTGGAGTCTAATTCTTTCACTGGGCTCTGCAGCTTTGCCATATGTACCCAGCTTTGCCATTCATGTGCCATGCAGGCCTTGACAAGGGTTTGTTTATCTATACACATCTCAGTGGGCTTCCTGGGGGTCATGTGCAGCAGGAAGTCTTGTTTCCATGATCTTAGGGACAAGTCCCAAGGTGAAGAGCTCAGAAGGCAGTCTTCTCCTGGGGCCCACTGTACTGCTGTCAATAAACTGTGAAATTGAGAAAAAAATAAAAAAAGAATATCATAACAGCATAAGTAGTGAAATGTAGACAGTTACTCTTTTGTGATAATTGCTTTTCTAGAGTAAAACTGACTGGACACAGGAAGGTGATGAGAATGGTAGTGTGGATGAGCTGTCAGATTAAACAAGCTTGAAAAATCCTCAGAGTCCACAAAACTTACTTTATCCAGAAACACAATCAGCATGTCAAAGGATCCAGGAAAGATACCTAGAGATGTGAAACCAAGAGGGAAAGAAAAACCATTGAAAAAGATAGCCATGCAGCTAGAGAAATGTCTCAGTGGTTAAGAGGTCAGTGGTCCTCTTGCAGATGACCCAGGTTCCAGTCTCACCACCCACATTGTAGCTAACAACCTTCCATAAAATAGTTCCAGAGGAATATAATACCCTCTTCTGACCTCCAGGGACATTGCAGATGGGTACACCTACAGACCTACAAGCAATACACTCATACACATAAAATGAAAATAACAAAGAAAGCATTTTTTAAAAGATAACCATGTGGTCGCATACGTCTTTAATCCCAGCACTCGGGAAGCAAAGGCAGGTGGATCTCTGTGAGTTCAGGGCCAGCCTGGTCTACACAGTGAGTTCCAGGACAGCTGGGGCTACAGGGAGACCCTGTCTCAAAAAAACAAAAAAAAAAAAAAATAGCCATGGTCTTTATCATAACAGAAACAACTAGGGGAGAATGATGTTGCCTAAATACAATCCTGAAACCTAATTTTTGCTGGCACATAGATTCAATAGATGATAAATGAAAGAAATTCAAGACAGACAGTCTATGAAGAAGCATATGCTTAAGTTTCGAACTGAAGAAGATGAAAAACAAAGATATGAACCAGTACAAGGATATTATGTGAATGCCAAGCCTGTGGAGGGTCTAATTAATCACACAGTGCTCACTGCTGGACACCTATCATGATTATAAATACAAAATAACCGCTTTATCTTAAAATGTATGAATAAAAGTAAACTCTATGACCAAGTAGGATTTGTTCAACATATGTAAGGGAGAGTGAACATAAAAATTTGAAGTACTCTATCATATCACCAAATGAAAGATGAAAATTTATATTTATGAAAAGCTATGCAACAAAATCATTTGACAAATCTAATAACTACTTTGAATAACTTTTTAACAAATACAGAGGAATAATGTCTAAACTTGAACATGAGCATTTAAGAAAATTACCCAGTAGCCGGGCATGGTGACACATGCCTATAGTTCCAGCACTTGGGAGGTGGAGGCAGGTGAACCTCTGTGAGTTCAAGGCCACCCTGGTCTATACAGTGAGTTACAGGACAGTTGGGGCTACAAGAAGACCCTGTCTCAAAAACACACACAAAAAATTACCTAACATAATATCTAATGATAAGAAACAAGGGTTTTCCCAAGGAATGCCACAAAAGCACCAGGGAGATAGAAAATATTTTTCTCTTCATGTCTATTCCTCACTCAGGAAATCATAGCTACTACTAATATAAAACATTAATAGAAGATAATTTGGGAAAATGGAAGAAACCTATGTCAAAATTGCATGATTTTCTTTGTAGAAAACACCCCCAAATACCAAAGTGCCCTTGTACAAGCAAATGCCTATAACTTGCCAAAGCATGCATTTCAATAATACAAAATTTAATTTATTTCTTCTAAGCCACAAATAATAAATACTTCAAATATGAATCTATATGGTTATAATGATTCATAAGATTTAATTACTTAAAGAAAAATATCAGGAAATGTTTTAAAATATCTGTATGGGATCATGGGCTTGTAGGTCAGAGATACAACACTTGGCTCTCATAAGTGAAGCCTTGGGTTCCATTCACAGAACCACATTAAAAATATATGTATATAAAAAAGGGTGAGAGCACAGAAATGAAGAGAACACTTGAAAATGGGGAAATAGGGGCTGGAGAGATAGCTCAATGTTTAAGAACACTGACTTTTTGCAGAAGATCAGGATTCGAATCCCAGCACCCACATGGCAGCTAACAACTGTCCATAACTCCAGTTCTAGGGGATCTAACAGTCTCTTCTGTCCTTCATGGGCACTGCATGACATGGGTGTATTTAATTGCAGGCAGTACATGTATACACATAAAAGAAAAATAATGAGGCAGAGGCAGGTGGATCTTTGTGAGTTTGAGGCCAGCCTGGTCTACATAGTGAGTTCCAGGACAGTTGGGGCTACAGAGAGACCCTGTCTCAAAAAGACAAAAAAAAAATATTAATTAGAAAAGAAAATGGAGAAATATGTGCTATTCATAATTGAAAGGTTCAATAGTGCCTATAAACATGTAAAGTCACTCCAATGTAAATAAATATATCCTAAGCAAAATCCCAGAAAGTCATTTTGCATACAACAAAAGATGTCCTTAAATTCTTTCATCAAGATACACAAGTATTCAGCACATTATTGAAATAATCCACAATTAGAAAACCCATACTGTTCAAGTTCAACATGTACTTTATAGCACAATTAGCACATTACAAAACAGTTAAATATTCAGCAACATTGAACTGTGTGATACAGATATAGAGTCCAAAAATTAGTCCACACATAATAATTAGTCTTTTACAAAGTAGCAATGGAAATTAATGCAAGAAAGTAAGTCTTCATAACAAAAAAGTGCTGTAAATATTAGACATTCATATGGGAAGTGAATCTAAACCTAAACATACAATAATAAATTTGCTTAACCTGGTTATAAATGTAAAACTACAAAATTTGTGAAAATAAATAAAAATATTCATGATATTGGGCTTGTTGATTAGTTTTGATACATTCAAAAACATGATCCATGAAGACTCAGTCTAAAAATATATGACTGCAAATCACTTAAGGAATCAATCCCTTCTGAAAATTTGCTTAAGGAAGAAATTTTATCATTATGCAAACATACTGATATGAACTTAGCCAAGTGGGTAGTGTTCAAGATTTGCTAAGGGATAATCTTTTTGTACACTCAGTTTAAAGTTTCTGAATTTGTACAGGTGCCTTCCTATCAGCAGGTTGAGACTCATCACTCACTTTATTTAAGGAATAGTAGTCCTGAAATCATTAAAAACATCTAGAGTTAGAAGTAATTTTGGCATTTTCATTGGGTACAGCATTTTATTTCAATAGAGTCGGCAAATAAACTTTGTATATTCATTGTGATTATCATGATATTGAGGAATCTGCTTTTCCATGAGGAAAGGCTGTCACAAGTTTTTCATCTCTCTTGCCTTCTGTGAAGTATATTGAAATGCTTCCTTTACTGTCAGCTTATTCTTCAAGATGATACTTCTGTATCATGAGCTTTGCTTTTCTGGTGAGAAATAACCATTACTGAATTTTCACCTTCATATTCTTTAATTAATTTTAATTTCATCTCCTGGTCAATGTTTTTTGTGAACTCAAACTGGGAAAATCAGCAGGGGGCCATAATAATTAAGACAACAGATTAAATCAAGCAGCTGGAGAAATCCATGCGATGATAAACTGCAGGGAGTTCCAACTGCAGGAGGACACTACCCCCAGGCACAATGAAAGACATGAAGTCAGATGCTATTGAATTGTAACAATGCAGCACCTAACCATAAAAAGAAGTCTTTGTTTTGCCAAAGACATTATTAAAGGGATCAAAATAGAAGCCACAAGCATGAAGAAATTTTTGCGAATATATATTTGATAGAATCCTTGATTCTAAAATGTGCAAACAGCCTATTGAAGGTCAATGACAATAAATTAGACCCCTGTCTCTCCTGGCTATCTTTTATAGTGTTGGATAATACTATACATGCTACATGAAGAGAAAATTGTCAGTCTTACCCAGCTGTGAATCCTGTGAGCTGCAATGATAACTGGTCTGACAAGATATGCCCACAAATGTAATAGTGGCATGGATATTATGGGCATAACCAAACATTTTAAAATTGAATTTAAGGTCTGCTTCATAGGATGGAGCCTATATCTGGCACTGACATCAGGTATAGGAATCTGAGGCTACACAGGTCCCAGTCCATAGGGGAAGGCCTAATGCTAAGATTCTGCTAAAGAGATAAAATATTAAGCCTACTCCCAATGGCTTACTAAGAGTCCCATAGATTAATATATCTTTTAACTTTCACGAAAGAATCTTCTTTATGAGGTAGATGATGCTTGACACAGAAAACCACAACATGTAGAGAACAAGAGTCTTCAGTATGATTACCCCTGAAGAGGACACCTGTATCAACTTTCTGCCTCACAAGGCTCAGGGCTTATTGTGGAAGAGGGGTGGAAAGAGTGTAAAAGCCAAAGGCTGTGGATGAACAAAAGGAAATAGTTTTCCAACTATCTTGTTAGTTACTCATGTAAATTCACAGCAACAGTTACAGCATAGACAAGTCCCATGCAAGCTGAAATCAGAAAAACCATTTCAGCATAGTTGTGGATAAAAAGTGGGTAAACTTTTGCCAACATATAGCTACTGGGAGAGGCAGAGTCTGTCTCTCTCAAGGATGTGACTGCTAGTAGGTTAACCAGAGTCCAGTGGATGGATACACACTGAAGGACATTTGGTGATACAAATTAGACTCTGTCATATATATGTACATCAGAGTACATTAAATTGGGTGGGGAATAGTAAGGGAAGTTGGGTAAGGGGAGATCTGTTCAAAATGTATTCTATGAAAATTAAACATTCATTAAAAATAAATTAAAAATGTAAAAGCTAGGAAAAAGGTATGAGCAGACAGATTACAAAATAAAATATGCAAATGATAAATAAGGACACAGAAAAGTGTTCCAAAGCATGACTCATTAGGAAGCACACATTCAGGCGATGATGAAAAATAGAACAAACAAAAAAATATGAAAAATACTCAAAAAGACATTTAAACTGCTATAAGAATATTAAATGAGAACTCTCATGTATTGTTGATAGGAATCCTTCATGTTATCGACTTTGAAGAATTTTTTCCTAGTGCCTTAGAAAGCTAAAGTTAGTCACAGAATATAATCCATTAACATCCCGGGATACTAACTTTACATAGTAGGCCTTAATACAAATGACAAAATATGTGAACTCCAATGGGGAGGCTGAGGGAGGGTGCTAAAGGGGATATAAAGATGATTTTATGTATGAATACACAAAATTCAATACAAATTACATATAAAAATAAATAAAATTGAACCTTTAGTTATAATCATGAATGACTGATGAAAAACAAGAACCATATGTTCCCTATAATTTTTGATCCTATCTCTAAATCTATAGATTGAATATATATCCAGATGTAGCAACAGAAGCCATAAAATGGAAAAGAAACATTGAGGTAAAAGGGAAGAGGGAGCCCAAGAGAGAGGTGCAGTAGGAGACAGATGTTAACAAGGGGGAAATGGGGAAAAAGAAAATATATACGTATATGTATATAATGCAATGAGTAGGAGGAAACACTTTGCATGGTGTAACACTGTGACAACCCAATGTCAGTATCACCACAGCGTGTTGAGTGTTGTATCCAAGTGCCTATGGAAGCTAACGGAAATGATCTCTCTACTGCTCTGAGCAAATGTAGTTGTTTCTGAGGGAATGAAACAAGCACCTTTCTTCTATAGAGCCAAAACCATGATCCATAGAACACACAAAAAATGCTTCTCCATATTGAAGAAAATGTATGTGTAAGTATGATACAAAATACTTGTTTAAATTTTATTTTTTATCGAGCTTTTGCTATTTTCATACGATATAGTTTATGGTATTTAGATCCTTTTTCTTCCTCCATTGCCTCTGTCCAAAATATTGTACTCTCATATATATAATACAGCATATAGATTCTGATTTGCTGCCCCAAATGTCCTTCATTGTGGGACTACCCATTGGACCCACCTAATCATTTTTAATTGGCTTATTGAAACGGTATTAGTAATATCTGTAAGTTTATACTGAGACAATGTCTAGCCATAAGAAAATTAACATTGTTCATTGATATGTGATCACTCATCCACATCCAATATTATTATTATGATCAATATTAAACACTACTGAACAGAATTAACCAATCCTTACACTTTGTATATAATCTAAAATTGCTAATAAAATGGAAATATATGCACAATTTTACCTTTACCTTACAATATCTGAGAAAAAGCCCCAAAGAAGATGCATGTTATCAATGTAATATATTCATTCACTCTTACTTATATCTTGTTTTATCATCTCACTTTCTCTTTACTGTTTCCATTTAAAATGTTTTGACTGATATGCATAATTTATTATTTTAACAGTTACCATATGATGTTTTGACACATGTATACACATTATATACATAATGTTTTAGATCAAATTTCTCATTTGATGTCCTTAAACTATACTTTTTTAAAGAGAAAATATTGAAAATATTTTCATCTAGATTTTTAAGAATACATAGGACATTATTGTTCTTTATTGTTTTCTTACCAAACAACAGAACACCAAAAATCCTTACATCTACCAAACCATAACTTAGTTGGTGGTATGCATTCATTAATCTTTCCCCATCCTCCCTTACCTCCTATCCTCCTCAGTGCCAGGTAGCCATCATTATATTTTCAACTTTTATGGGAGGTATTTCCCTGTATTCCTTGTGAGTGAGATTCTGTAACCTCATTTTATGCTTGCTAAACTTTAACCTTACTGAACTGAGAGAAATAAAGTTAGTTATTATTATAATCAGGAATACACAATTAAATAACTATCTTAAGAAATGTGCATCTTGTAGACACAGATCTCAAAGATATTTGGGAACCACAGGGTCTTCTGATATGGGTATATTAGTGCCAGATAAGATGAGGTCGTACTTCACCAAGGAGTGTTTTGGGTCTCACTGGTCTTCCCAGTTAAATCAGACACAGCACTATCTAACATTCAATAAACTACATTTAAAAAACTGTATTTGTGACAAGTATTTGTAATATTCGTCTTATTGTATCTGTATTGTTTGCTTTATAGTTTGGTGCATTGCTTTACTCTGGAAGGACTCTCCTTCCAATGGTTAGCTATTTCCTAGAGTTTGCAAAGTTAAAGCTAGATGGTTTAAAAACACTGACTGTTCTTACAGAAGACCCAGGTTCAAATCCTAGCACCCTCATGGTGGCTAACAACCATCGTTATCTCCAGTTCCAGGGCATTCAACACCTTCTTCTAACCTCCACAGGCACTGCATGACATGGGTGCACTTGCATACATGCATGCATAAAATTCATACACATAAATAAAAATAAATACTAAAAAAATAAAAGGAAAAGGCACACCGTGATGGCTAATCCTGGGTGTTAACTTGACTATATCTGAGATTAACTGAAATGAGAGAGATGGTCTTGTTTGGATCATCTGAAGCTGGAAGACACAACTCAAATGTGGGTATTACTTTCTGATGGCAGCCCATATAAAAGGCCATGGCATAGAAGAGTGCTTTGCTTTTTGCAACTTGCCTTCTCTCTCACTGGTGAGTTCGTCTTTCTGCTATAGACTGAAGACTAGCCTATCTTTTGGAATTCATCAGACCTTCAGTGTCAGATTGGGACCACTGAGACATCTAGTCTCATGGACTGAGTGGCGAGGGATTCTCAGCCTCTCCAGTGTGGTGCAGCCATTTTCAGACTGCTCGGACTCTATCTGATCTAAGCAAACTGATAAATCCCTATGTATATATTCATTCTACTGGTTCTGTTTCTTTAGAGAACCCTGACTAATACACCAAGTGATGACAATGAACGGAAGCTTGATGCTGTCTTTCATTTAAAATCAACCTTGGAGCAGAGAAATGGTTTTAGTTAAATGATACGAATGGATGGAATTGGTATCCTAGATCCAGGAACAGCAGGAGTACAAAGACAGAATGCATGTATGCTGTTGCAACATCACTGAGGATGAGTAATCTGAGTGAGAAGCTGGAAGAAATATTGGAGACTTCAGGGCTCATTGACCACAGTATTTTCTGTTGTGAGAACTAGAACACTCCATCACTGGTTTCTTCAACAACTTCATTAACTACATATACATATTTCTAAGACAGGGAGAACAAAGTTTTCTAGTGTTGGTTCAGTGGTTCAACATTGTCAAAAATGTAGTTTTCCCTATTAAGTTTATCATTCTCTTTATGTAAGAAATTTATTCTCAGGAACAGAGCCTATCTAAGCCAGTCAGAGATGCCCAAATTAGATAAAATAACAACTGGCAATGGTGAAGAAAATGATGTTTTCATATGTGTGAAGTGGAAAGATGGGCACACAAAGGAAGGGAAATTTTTTCAAGAACTAGCTAGTTCTTTCCCTTGATCGTTCACTGAGAAATATTAGGTATAGGGCTGTCTTATGGATAAGGACAAACACTGATTTTCTGGCATTTTCTGTTAGAGAGATTATGCTGAAATATTAGGAATAAGAAAGGCATTAAGACAGAAAAATCAACAAGGATTACACAAAGAGGTAATTGGAATGCACCAAGGAAGAAATAGCTCAGTGTCTTAGCTAGCCTGGTATCAGTGAACCTGAATATGAGAGAAAGAACAGATTTACAAGGGTAAAATTACATGATTGGTTATACTAAACAAGAAATTTAAAGCTTTAATATCACTAATTTTAAATCATGGCTAACATGAAGAATATAAATGCATTAAAGGAAGACAAGTGTCAACATCTGGGCCACCTTAGTAGATCATTGTCTCATATCCATGTCTAGATATTCTTCAATGTATGTTAAATTCTAATTCAGAAGACAAATCCTCGGATTTCTGGCTCTTATTCCTTGTGAATCTGTGGGCTCTGTACATCAGTACACAACACACCTTGCTTTGCACAAACTCTCCAAGTATGATATTCTGGGCCTACATGGCTGAAGATAATATAAATAAAGAAGATGATCTTTGAGAAAATCCAAAAGCATGTCATGTGTATGTCTTAGAAATATTAAACTGTTGGGATAACTAATATAGCAGGCTTATGAGATAATTCAGGTTTATGAAAGTGTGGTGATAAAATTTGGAGAATGCAAGGCTCTTTGTGCAAATTCAAACTCTCTATTATGGCACATGATTGGAAGTTGTTGTGATAAAAAGTATTTTTATGTAGGGCTGGTGACACATACCTTTTGTCCAGCACTCAAGAGGCAGAGGCAGGTAGATCTCTATGAGTTCCAGGACAGCCTGGACTACATAGCAAGTTCTAGGCCAGCTGGGGCTACAGGGAGATCCTGTCTCAAAAAGACCAAACAATCTTTATGTACTGAATAGATCAATGACTTATGAGTTGGAAAACAGTATTCTTTAATTTCACTCTTAATACATGAACACATGTGTACATACCATGCACACACTTACATTTCTTGTGAGTTTGGGATAATATTTCTACCCATTTCACTAATATAGTTTATATTTTGTGTAATTTATTAAACATTCATACATGGGTTCATGTGAGAACAAAACATAGGAGTGGGTATTCAAATAAACACTATAATAGAGTAATATGTGAATACTATGTGGATAAAAATTTTTATTTCATTTCAAAAGAAAAAGAATAAAGAGGAAAGAGTTTAAATACTTTGAATCTGAAATTAAACTTAAAAGTCATACTGGAACACAATTATTAAAAGGAAATAAAGATTAAATATAATTGCAGTGACAGTAAATATGATATTTTAATCCACAGTAGTTCTTCTTTCTTTTTATTGAAAATACTAAACTTTTACACATCCATGGTTAAGTAGGGGAGATTATCAAAAAAGAATGTGTGTCTTCTTTACAGCATGAGACGATTATAGATTCTCAGTCTTCAAATTCAAGTTTTTAAATGTCAGTATAGAAATAAGTATGCTAACTTTACAAAATCAAAATTATCCATAGATATCTATTCAGTTAGAAAGAAGATAGCGAAGTAACTAATTGAAAAGTTGGGCAGATGGAAATATATTTTATTGAGTTTCAAACTACTTAAACTCTACCAGCTATGATTAGTCAATAGGGAATCTATGTGTGTAACGAAAATGTAGTCCCAGGAGAGGAAGCTGTGAAACACTGTATTGTTACTCTGGATTTTTATATTATGACTTCTTTTAACAGAATATTCCTAGGAAGACATGAATTAAGGCTTCATGTTACTTGTTTGAAAATAATAATGAAAGAAAATTTAAACATTTCATAACAAGAATTTTCTTTATTAGTTAAGAGATGTAATTGGTTTTGCTCACTAAGCACTGAGCTAATCCTTCAACATAATAGGTATAGGGAATGTAATGCACTTTTAGTATGCTTGCATAAGTAGAAGGGAGAGGGATAGAGAGAGAGAAACTTTGAGAACTTATCCTATTATAAATGTCAGTTACAATGGCTTATGTGTCACCCAGCAATTTCACTGTGATAAAACGTCTGCTACAAATGACTTATGGAAAGAATGATTTATTTTCTCTTAGCGTTTCATACATTTTGATCAATGGTGATTTGGCTCTAAATCTTCTATATCCATAGATTGTGAGGCAGAACACCATTGTAGGTCCTAGGAAGTGTATAAAAGCAGCTCACTTCATGTTGGACTGCAAGCAGAGAAGGGCAAAGGGAGAGCTCTAGGACAAAACAAAACTTTCAAAGATCTGTCTCCAATCACCCATTCCCTACAACCCAGCCCAACCCAATCACATTCAGCTATAAACTCATTAAGGTATTCATTCTAACAGCATAATTTCTTTTCAATAATACTGTAAGTTGTGAACTAAATCTTTCACACATGAGTTTTTGACGGATGCTTATCGTCCATACCCCAGTAGTTGGCCAAAAGATCCAATTACTGTGAAATCTGCCTATTAAATATTATAGTTTCAATGAATTATTGAGTCATTATGCTTACCTTAATTTCTGAGGGTTCTGTTATGAAGCAGCTGGATACTTGATAAAAGGATCATATTTCCCACAGTTCGTATATGAATAGACAAACTTAATGTAATATAGAAATTTTCCTAGATGTTTTAGATTAGGGCTCTTTAGATCCAAATTAGATAGTGTTATCATACTCTCCCACTGGACTGGGCAAGTGTTAAACACTGTTAGAACAATATTAACATATATTAAAATCACTGTTACTTTTAGTAATCTATTCTTTTAAGTTTATAGTCTACATATTACTTGTGATGTTCATGCTTAGGTAAATAAGTAAAGACATTAGGGATGGGGAATTTGGACAATCTAATTAACAACAGTTTCATTCTCTCTTGTTACAATAGCTGCCTTGAGCAAAATGAGTCAAGTAGTCAGCCAAATAATTTCTTTGACAGCATCAGCTTTCTGGAAAACTCTATGGTCACCATGAGAAAACTACAAGACTATTATAACTAATTTCTTAGTTTCTGAAGTCACAGCATCAACTAGGGTAAGTGGAAACAGTTTGTACTAGAATTTTTTGCTATCACAGCCATACTAAATTCTAGTTGAACCTGTAGTGATTCCTATTTGACAAGAAGAACCTCTTCTTCTGGTCCACAAGAGGGATTTTTTTTGTGACTGGGGCTCAAAGGCAGGAGTATAATTTTTACAAAACACAGACTTCAAAGACTGATTCACGGTAAGAGGCAAGACCAAAATTAGTCCAAATAATTGACTGTGGTCGATCCTAAACAAATATTCTGATTGATCCAAGCAAATGCCTATGATTGGACAAACACCCTTTCTCAGATAGTATAAGCATGTTTCTTGGGTCCATTCTATCCATCAGCTGAGAGACACTCTTCTGCACTGCCTCCCTTGGTGTTGAATCATTCCAATCAATGAAAGTCTTCTCTCAAATGCTGTTCTCTTGTCTACATGATTAGTGGTAGCTAAGCTGGTAACATTGAGGAGGAAGCAGAAGAGAAAGAAGAGTATTATAACATAGTGGCCTAATCATCAGTGAGTGCTCTGAGTGAGTCTGAGTAAGTCCTGGCAAACAGCCCCAGTAGAGTCAAGAAGACAAGAACAATACAGGGGTAGCCCAGAATAAAGAACAGAAAAGGTTATAATGAGCTAGAGAAGTGAAAAGTAATGTCAAGTTTCAAGGCCAACAAGACACTGGACTGAAAGAGTTGACTTCCTAGGACAGTAAAAGAGTCAAAATATGCAAAGGCCTAAGAAACCTAGTACCAGAGGGAGGTATAAGGCTGTAGCATTACAGGGTACCAGATGTTTCTGCACTGGCCTCTACCTGCACAATGCCCCATTGAATTCTGCCAAATGTGAAGGGAAATTAAGGCTGGTAAGGACCAGAACTTTGATCACTTCTCAACATTCATAATTTCTATCCAGATAAGTAGACCTGACACCAGTGTATAGAAAGAAGTGGAAACAGAATTAGAGAGAAAACTCCCTGGTGTTTGCATTTTTCTGATGAATAGCAAAAGAATCCTTACTCAGATGATTGACAACACAGGTAAGAAGGAAGCACAGTGAAGGATTGGATCTGCATCCTGGAAACCTATATATCATACAGTTAGAAACTTCACAATGATTCTTCTATAATGATTGCAATATAATAGAACAGAAAGCACCATGCGGCGCCTATGCCTTCATTTAATTTTCTTTGAATAATATGGTTTACTGGTTTTTCCAAATCTTTTTATGATACCCCATCATTAAGACATTGGATATGAGATAGCTGAAGATTTGTGTCAGTTGTAGAGTATCTCTAGAAGACCAAATGCTCATGTTATTCCCCAGCAGTAGCATATGCATGTATGAATCATTTACAATAAATCCTGATATAATCCTGTGCTCACTGGAAAAAAACGAGTTTAAATTTTGTTTTCTTTGAAATATGTTGTGGGAATCTCTGGGAGTCAAGAGACCAGCAGCCAAGTCAAGGGAAGGAAAGTAAGTTTATTCACAACCCTGGCTGATATCCAGATTATCCTGTAATGGCACTAGCCCTGAGCTCAAGTTTGCAAGGAAATTTAGTAAACTCACATGCAGACATTAAGCAAGCAGCAAGCAAGGGTTTTCAGAAGCATATATGCAGCAGTTAAGCAAGCAGTTACACATAATCAAGTGTTTACAAAAGACCACAAGAATTCAGCAGTTTGACAAAGATTTCAATGGGGGTATATGATAGGTAAATAGGAAATAGTCCTAATAAACCCCAGTGGGGTGAGGGCAGGTTCCTGTTAACCTTTCTCAATCTTTTCTTATCTCTCTCTCCTGTTTTAGAAGGGAAGCTTATTTATCTTTTTAGAAAGATATCAAATAGTTTATCTTACTTTATATCTTAGCTTCAGAAAGTGAGATGACCCAAAAAAGTAAATTTTGTACTAAGATTGAAGATTGCCTTTTTTAACGGATTGCTCAGAATTGAACCTCAGACCTTGTACATGCTGGGCAGCTGCTCTAGCATTGAGCTACATCTCCAGTTTTAAAGATACCTTTTTTTAAAAAAATACTGATTTATTGATTTATTATTTATTTATTAATTTAATTTAATTTAATTTTAATTGAATTTTTGTGTATTTCATCTCTAACATCTAATCATCTTTATATCCCCTTCCCCATTGGTGCCTCCCATACCTACTGGAGTTCCTCAGGCAAGTTCATCCACTGAAGTCTAGTCAGCCTATCTATAGTACTTTGCTTTTGGAAGATCAGCTCTTCCTCACCCAGCAGTAATCAGTTGCCAATATTTCTTCAGCTAAGATTGGGGTCAGCTGACCATTTTCCCAGTTCTAAGCTGGGTTTTTGGCTAAGTTTGCCTGGGTCCTCTTTTCTTATCGCATCTGGGGAACTTTCTACTGAACTTCAGTGTTCTTCATCCCCACTCCATTGTCAGTAAATTTCAATTGCTATAAGAAATATAGGTGAAAGTAAATTGACAAATGTATCATATTTAATGACTGAGATGCATGTATACTGACTGTAAACTAAATAGTGAATTGGGAAAAAAAGAAACTACTCTTGACCCTGTACTTTGTCATTTGAATTGCTTAGTAAACTAGTACAGAGTGATGATTCAAAGTTTAGCTGGAGAAAAATGCTTAAGAACAGAAAAGCAGATCTGACACCTGTGAAAGGAAAGAAGTACGAAACAGAATTAGGCAGAAAACACCCCAGTGTGCATATTACTGATGAAATAGTGAAATGGGGCAAAAGAGGGTCGGTCCCTTAGAGGGTTCTTAGTCTCATTCATAAAAGAATTTAAGAATGGCCCCAAATGGAAGCTTTTACAATTTTATTAGAATCTTAAAGGAAAAATCCTCAGGTCAGGTGAGCTGGTCATCTTGGCAGCTGCCTTGAGGAGGTGAATAGTGGGTAGAAGGAAAGAAAATTATAGAAGCCATGCAGGTTTAGAGCCTGCATGGAGGTCAGACATGTGGCTGACTGGCAGCCACATGGCTGGGAGAAGGAAGCTTTAGAGGAAAAGTGAAGAATTACAAGATGCTAAGGGCAGCCCAAAGCCTTAGAGAAAGTATGTTTAGTAAGAAAGGCATGTAGAAGAAAAGGAGAAATTACCCTTTCCTGAAAAGTTCAGGAAAGTGGACAGACTTACAGAGACCTACGTGACTGCAGCTGGTCTGAAGTTCTGCTGGGATCTGAGCTACTTCTAGGTGGGAAATATTCACTACCTTATTAACACACCAGGTAGTCCACCCATCTATTTAGCATAACTTAAGGTGAACCTGCCTTCCTGTGAGTAGTTCTATCACCAGGTAATTGACCAGTGAGACTGGAAATGTGGGTCCTCCAACAGATAGACTAGACATTTTTTATAGTCTGGACCAGTTCAATTTATGGGGCTTATGTATACGCTAACATTCCCCCCTCTGAAGAGGTAACCCTGAAATCTTTTAGGGATAAGAGCTCCCAAATAATTTTAACAATTTTGGCCTTTGGGACAAAGTATATTCCTAAAAGGCCCAAGGATATTTTGACTTTTAGCCAAGAAAGAAACTGGCTACTTTTCATTGGGATCTTTTTACACTAACTGCCTAGTCAATTTCTGCCTCCTATTCTTATCATATCGCCCTCTGAAGAGGTTTAATCAAATTATTGATAGGGAAACCAGACGCAGACCACTCTGGCTCCTTCCACGCTGAACAGGGATGCAGGGTGAGGCAATTGGGTTACACCCTTCAGTGTGTCTAAAGTCTCCTAAATTGCATAACTCTTAACCATAGGGAGAAAAGAAGGTCCTTGACTGGTACCTAGGAGATGCGAAGGAGAAGTAAAGGCAAGAGTAGTTAGTACAACAAGTTCTAGACAGGGAACCAGAAAAATTCAGAACAGGGAAACAATTTTGAATGTCCAAATCAAAGTCCACTGGGATTTCTTGATGAGGGCTTCCAAAAGCATTCATCTACTGGGTTCCTCCTCATTTTCCTTTCCACTGCCAAGGCTGGACTCGAGAATGAACTCAGGATTTGTATTCAGGCACTTTGATAGCTGTTGGAGTGGCTAGAATCAGCATTTGTTCCCTCCCAAAGGCTCTAGATAGAGAGAGAAAACAATTTAGCCATAATTTAACTTTTAGGCTAGAACAATAATGGGTTGTCTCCCTCAGCTATAGGTGTACACGACAACACTGCAGACCAAGATTCAAGTCTTATATCTGAGTAGAATTGTCTTATTAGGAACAAACTCATCAATGACAGATAATTGTCTAAATAACATCTTATGAGAACTTAAGTCTAACACCTGGGATGTATAATCCCTTGAACTCTAAAAGAAATATACTGATGACTTTAATCTTTAAGACCATACTGTTGGCCCAAATAAACCAATTTATTTTTATTTTTAAGGTCATTTGAGGATCTGTTCCTCACGGGTCACATGGCCTTGGGAGGAGCCTCTGGCTCCTTTCTTTTACCAGTTCCATCTATGTGAAGATAAATCAAAGGTTCTGATGGACTGTGGCTGGCTTCACTTGGAAGCATGGAGGAAATATTCCTCTATGTTGATGCTCCCCTTTGTAGACTGGACACTGGTTCAAGTACAATTTGTGGTATCTCCATGGCCTCCCTGAACAAGGTGACTCACCATAGTTACATGACACTTCAAGAAATGCTCCATAGTCTCCTGGGACTTAGTTGACCTTGGTGAGCAAGGAAGAAAAGCTGTAATTTAAGTGCCTCTGACCAGATTAGTATAGGCCTCAAAGTCTGACTCTTAAACACCCAAGGTTAGTTAGACCAATCTGGTACTTTTAATTACCATGTGCCACATAGATAAATTTTGGGCAAAAAACAAACATTCTTAAATAAACCTTGATGAGGCACCCTTAAACAGGTTGACTAAACTATAACCTTAGAAATTTTAAGATTTTCTATATAATATCTTTGTCTCATCCTTGATAAATCATAACGATCACACAGAGACCTCCATCACTTCCTTAAGCTTTTTCATTTCTAATCTTCACACATAAATCCTTCTTAATAAAATATCTCCATTTTCATATCCTTTTAACATCATTTACCTTTTTTAATAACCATGAGACATAATAACATTAACAAATAAATTTTCTGTCTGTTGTGAGAATTGTATACCTGGGGATACTAAGCAATGTTTATCCCCTTCTAAGGTTCTAGTGTCAAACCAATATTTGATTACATTAAAGTTTTCCTGGGGAACCAATGAATTTACTGAGCTTCCTTACAGATCTGACTTTACTCCCTAAGTCTGAAATAAAAATGCATTGCTTTTCTATGACATTATCAAGAAAACAAAATAAAAATAAACTGGCTGGTAAGTTTCTGGGTAGTGCCATTTTGAATCATGCCATGTGGTTGAATTAAGATTGTGGCAAGGTCACACAGTTCACCGCCATCTTGAAAAAGTTGCTGTCCAAGATGGCAACCAAGCCACGTGACTGTCCCCATACTGATGATGTCATCAAGCAGGGTGGAGACCAGGTCACATGTTTGCCTCCCTCTTGATGAGGTTAGCAGCCATGATGGTGACCAAGCCACTTGACCATGTTAGTGAGTAATCCCATGATATAACAAGCCCATCCCCCACCAGGATACAAGCCCTGTCGGATTCATATACCTCACAGATTAAATGTGGGCAGCAACCATTTCACTTTTACAAAGCACCCTAGTCAAGTTAGACTTGATATAAAAGGAGGAAGTACACACACATATATATATATATAATATATATATGTCCCAAATTGAAAAGCAAAGCAAAGGAATCCATGTCTCTCACCAAATATTGTAGCTGTAATTCCAAGCAAAGTTCTCTGAATCTCTTCATTCCTAGATACAAGCTATGCTGGAAAAGAAACTCACAAAGGCAGCAGAAGGAACAGGGTGCTATGTCCAGCACAAAAATCACTGGATTATTGCTCTGAAAGCACATGTCTTTCCAGGGCATGGCCTGTGGCTTTCCATGTACACTGAAATTTAAAAAGCTTAGATCTAGTTAGACAAGCAGACGCCTCAGGATCACATGGTCTGAGCACAGCTTGCTTGGTGCCCAGCAGGGCCTAAGATCAAAATTTCGAACCCCTCTGCCTGAAAAAATGTTCAAAGGAAAAAATGGCTTTTAAAATATTTTTTTTTCTGTTTGTCCATGGGGCAAGCCACCTTTAACAATTTCAGTTTAAAAGAGAACTTACTTACAAGTCAATTTGCTATCTAGTAAATTATTATTTAACAATTTTTCCCTTAGTATTAAACATAAGTCTACATATTCACAACAGTTTCATACAATAAATACTGTGGTTAGACACAATGTCACAACAAACCAGTTTCTGTCACAACAAACCAGTTTCAAAACCAAGACCAATTACCTTGACGAAATTCTGATCAGATGTGTATAAAAGAAACTCTTAAAAGCCAGCAGTACTTTACATATACATCTGATACCTCCTTCTTCCCTATCTTGCAAAGTTTACCCAGAACTTGTTTTCTGCTATGACAAGACACATCCCAAATTACTCCAAAGATGTTATTGATTTTCCTACAAATAATAAGGTCAGCCACTGGAGAATCGTAAAAATCATTTGCACCTAAAGCTAACCATAGCCAGAAGTTACAATATTGTTAAAAACAAGCTAATGCTTAAACAGTTTTAATTAAAGACAATTCCATGAAATGAGAGGTTAAAGAATGGAATGGTGAGAAGCATTTAGTCTTAATAAGGCAATACAGAATCATCCTATTATTAAAGACCAGTTAAGATTGACAGTACAAAAAGCGCAGAGTCTAAGAAAATAGTTTTCATGAGTATGTTTCAAGTATAGCTGTCTACAGTTAACTCTTTCCCACAATAGCATGCAGGAACTTGGAAAGAATGAGAGGTGAAATCACAGGGTCAGAGGAGCCAGTATGCCTAGTCTGCAGGGCTGGCATCCGTGACATCACAGCTCAGGCTCAGGGAAATCCTTTGCTTCCTATGAGAAAGATGGGAGGGAGAAAGACTGCCAAGGAAATAAACCCAAAATCATCTCCCTGCCCAGTGTCTAAGAAGACAAATTGTAGTGAACAGTTATGAGCTAATTCTCAGAGATGTCTAAAGGTTGTTGAGTGTATGAATAAAAGTTACAAGATAAACATAATAATGCCTATTAAGTAGTTATTCTGAACACATTGTAGTTGTTCCATTTTTGTCTCAGGCTGTTCTAGAGGCAAGAGACTACTAACTCAGGCCATCTTGGCAATCAGGTCTTACAAGATACTCCAGAAGAAACCATGTGCTGCTAACTCTAACCCAAGTGTCCTCTAGCCAGAGAAACAAAAGCACCACTGCCACATGGCCATTTCCAGAAGCCTGAGGGAGCTCTTCCAGACCTCCATTCAAGCCAAACTAAGATTCCTGCATTTCAATTGCTGATGGGAGTTTTATCAACAGCTAGTATAAAGGTAGTTCAATGTTGACTTAAACATGAGAGTTAAAGGCAAGAGGAGCTCCAAGAGAGAAAGGCACAGAGCCATATCTAAGCCAGCAGAGTTTCCAGGGATGAAATGTGCCTCTCCCTGAAACAGGCCACATTTGTCTGCATACAGAGCCATGGTGCAGGAAACAGAGAACAAAGGACAAGGGCAAAAGGATGAGACAGGAAGACCAGCCCCAGAATTCATCCCCAGCTCTGAAGATGACTTAACATATTAAATCAAACCTATAACCAACTGGTTTAATTTTTTTTTTTTTTCAAATCATTTTCAGGCCTTTAGAGGTCTGAAAGCAACACAAACCAGAATGAGAATGCCAAAACCAAAATACTTCCAAAAGGAGCAAGCCAAAGCAATACTTTAAAACAAACACTATGAAAGCAAACCCAAACCAAAAGATGTGTAACAAATGAGGTACTTAAACAACCAGCTCAGATACTGTTTTTTTGTTTGTTTGTTTGTTTTTTCTTTTGAGACAGGGTTTCCCTGTAGCCCCAGCTGGCCTGGAACTTACTACGCAGATCAGGCTGGCCTTGAACTCACAGAGATCTGCCTGCCTCTGCCTTGCAAGTCCTGGGCTTAAAGTTGTACCACCACACTAGGCTTCAGATACTGTTTTGTATAAACAAATAGCACTTCAAAGTTTTGTGTGGCGTAATAGACTAGAGACATTGTCCAATAGATTTAAAGATGTTTAGGTACCAAAATCTATAAGGTCTTTGAATATATTATCAAAATATCCTTATTTATAAATATACACATGTATTTTAATTAGGCATGCCAAAATAAAGCAAAAATAAAACCAATATTTTTTTGCACAATAAATGAATGGAAAGAATAACCGAAGTGGCCAGTTTGTTTTGATGGAAACATATGAAGACAATAATCACAGACACACATGACAGAATTACTTGAGATCTCAACATATGAGACATAACATGAAATAATGACATGAAATACCAAACAACAGATGGAAAACAATTACCACAGACACACATGATATATACTTCCACTAAAAGTAGGTGCAGCCAAAACATAAAAATCAAGGAATTTGATTAGTATGGTCCTTTGCATATAGGGATCACATCAAGATTTAGTTGTGGCCCAGTTTGCTGCCTGATTCCTGATTCCTGTTTTACCTTAAATGGGACCAGCACTTCAGAATCAAGTCAAGGTTTAGTAGTGGTCCCCTTCATTCATGACTGGAGGCCAGTACCATCTTGGAATCACATCAAGACTTTGTATGCAGCCTCCTATTGGGGATCGGCCTGTGCCGGCTTCCACCTGTCTAACCTGGGGCCCATTACCTAGTCTGGACATCTATTCTGGGTCTCTGACTCACTTCACCTCATGAGAGTCTCTGGTCAGGGGCTATGCAGCTCTCTCTGGCCTCCTGGAAGGAGACCCAGAGAGGAAATTCTGCAGGGGTGTGCACTTCTCTGTTCCAGAGGCCGAGGGGGCCGCTGCAGGGTCAAGGAGCAGCAGCCTCTATTATCTATTATGGTGACTTGTTCTCATTGGGGACCACCAGAAATGTTATGGAAAAATCAGAGACCAACAGCCGAAGTCAGGTGAGGAGAAGAAGTTTAATTTGAAGCTAGTGGAACTATTACCATGAATAAAGGAGTTAGACCCCTTGCTCAAGTTTGGGGGGCATTTTATACTCATGTGTGGGGAAATACAAAGAAAAGGCGAAACAACACATAGGTGACAATTAAGTAAAAGGTACATTTGATAATTAAGCAAGGGAATATATGGCCACAAAGGTAACAGAAATGCGAATACTTTAGAGAACAAAGACTTCCATCTTAGGCAGCCACAGGGGGCAGGTTGGGGAGACTCCTGCTCACCTCCCCCATACCTGTCTCTTGTAAAAGTTTTCCCTGTTGCAAAGTTCCTCATTACCATCACATTGTAAAAGCTTCCCACTTTCACAATAATATCATAATGCAAATTACATTTAGTCTAATTGTCAAAGTCCCCTTAGTCCTTCACAGTGTAACAGGAAAATCAGAGACCAGTAGCCAAAATCAGGTGAGGAGAAGCGTTAAATTTTATGCTAGAGGACTAAGCCATGGGATCTTTCTGTAAAAGAGCCAGTCCCCCCCCCTCTAGTTTTAGGGATTTTTATATTCATCTGAAGAAGTACAAGTAAAAGACAGAACAGCATAGAGGTGGTAATTAAGTAAAAGAACATATGATAATTAAGCAAAGTAACATATGGCCAGCCCCAAGGTTACAGTACAAAACATGGAAAACAAAGACTTCCATTCAGGTCAACCATAGGGGACAGGATTGGGGGCAACTCCTGTTCACCTCCCCCAAACCTCTCTCTCATCTCAGGGTTTTCCAAACTTTGGAGAACAAAAGACTTCTATCCTGGGTAAGAACAGGAGGTGGGGGAAGAAGATTCCAGCTTATTTCCCTTGTCTTATCTCCTGAACTTGGAGCTCTTCCTGCTTCAAGTTCTTAATTATGATTTTCCCTTATAGCAGAGTCAACATTATTCAAATCCCCAGAGTACAACATCTCTTCCAAGACTCAAGACATCCTTTTAATTGTAAGGCCCTGTAAAGTCAAAAAGCAAATAATATAATTCCATGAAAAAGAACATATATTTCCATTCTAAAGGGAATATTGGGTGTCTAGTGAGGAAATATGGGAAAAAAACAAGAACAAAAACCAGTGTAGGACCCTGAGACCCTCTTCATTCACCCGCTACCCCCAATCCCTCCAGACCCCAAGTAATTCATCTTTTAGCTTCTGTAAAATGCTTGGCTGCTGCTTTAGAAATGCCTAGACATTCCCTGGCATGCCCTGACCCCCGCCTGCTATCCACACCCCTTCTAGGAAACTATAGATTAAGCAAGCCCAGGCATGAAAACTGCCCTATAAGGTAAAAATGGAGACTCCTGGCCCCACAGATATCAGTCAGCACATTCCAAAGCCCTGAGAATAGCACCTACCAATAAGAAATTTCCAGGGCTGCATCTTATACATTCAATCAGTTTAAAATTATGTTCGTGGCCAGGTTCCTTGAACCAATGAAATTGTATCTTCAGTATCCCCCTCCTCTCTTTGTCTAAAACCTATAAAGGGCTCCACTCTGCCTTACTCTGGGCTCTCAGCATGGATCCATTTAGTTGGTGAGGCCTGAGAGTCCAAGCTTAAGCCCGAATAAACCATAAACCTTTGCTTTTACATTTTGGTGTGTTGGGTCCTCAGTGGTCTTTTTGGGGTCCATTGGATGAGGTAAAACATTGGGGGCTCTTCCATGATCCCCCCAGAGACCTCTGAGAGGAACTGACCCCAATA
>NW_008349989.1:2997462-3004409 GCF_000622305.1 Nannospalax galili
GTCGCGGTGAGTGTTCCCCACCAGACACCCCACCAGGACACTAGTCCATCTGAAAACTCAGAGGAACTCATGACCCTGTTGGGACACGCGTGTCCTATCCATATGGTCTTTGGCACAATCGAGCCAGGGAATTCACGTGGCTGAGAGTCCAGACCATCTGAAAGCCACGGTTTTTGGGGGGCCCTCTGTCTGTCTGTGTCATTCTTGTGTCTTGTGGTCTTCGTTCTAATTTATTTGTTGACGAAATGGACAGGACTGATAAATACGATGGGCAACACCCCATCTTCCCCTCTAGATCTTACACTAGGCCACTGGGGGGACGTTAAGATGATTGCCCATAATAATGGTGTAGATGTAAAGAAAAAGAAATGGACAACTTTATGATCGGTTGATTGGCTCTCCTTCAATGTTGGATGGCCACCTGAAGGGACATTTAACCTGAGTTTGGTTTCCAGGGTAGAGGACCACGTCTTCCGCCCACAGTCGGGCCACCAGGACCAGATCCCATACATCGTGAACTGGTGAGGCCTCATCGAACAACCCAATGGCCCCCCTGCCTGGGTCAAGTCCTTCCTTCCCACGATTAATCCAACTGCTCCCCCTCCACTTCTGCAGGTCCTCCTTCTCAGACCAAAGGGGGAAGAGAAACCCTTCTCCAGGGAGGCACGGAGAACGACATCTTTCCCCCACCCTGTTCCTCTCAGATGGGCACCCCACCAACAGTGCCACAAGTGCAGGCCCCGCCTCCTAACCCTGAGGAGCCACCATCCCTTCCACAGGGACCTGTGCAGGCCACAAGGAGCCGGAGGGGGGCCGTCCCCCAGCCTGACACCATTGTCTTGCCCCTCCAGCTGGTGGGGCCCCCAGATGGAGAGGGCAATCAGCCCTTTCATTAATGGCCCTTTGCCACCCGTGATCTTTACAATTGGCACTCACAAAATACACCTTTCTCTGAAAACCCCAGGGACTTGATTAACTTATTGGAAACTGTTCTCTTCACTCACCAGCCCACATGGGATGATTGTCACCAGCTCCTGAGTGTCCTGTTCACTACTGAGGATCCTGGAGGCAGCCCAGAAATTGGTTCCGGGCCCCACCGGGGACCCTACCACAGACCCAAGCATCATTAATGCCAGGTTTCCCCCTAGCCATCCCAACTGGGACTACAACACAGCAGAAGGTAGAAAGGCTCCTGGTCTACCACCAGACTCTGTTAGTGGGCCTCAAAATGGTGGCTCAAAAACCTGCCAATATGTCTGTCTATGATGTCAGACAGAGGCATGAAGAAAGCCCAGCATCATACTTAGAGAGGTTACAAGATGCCTTCTAGCAGTTCACTCTGTATGACCTAGAAGCAGAGGAATCAGCTCAAACTGTGATGTTTGCTTTTGTTAACCAGGCAGCCCTTGATATCAAGAGAAAGTTACAGTCTTTACATAGACTAGGAGAAAAGAACTTTAGGGACTTAATAGCACTGGCCAAAAAGGCTTATAATAAAAGGGAGACAGCAGAACAAAGAGAAAAAAGAAAAAAAAAAAGGACAGGAAGCAAGCCTGACTAGGGTCCTGGAGAGACAACAGGCCCACCACAAGAAGGACCTCAGAGAGATATTATTGGCAACCAACCCCCATTATGGAGGGAGCTCATCGGCAGGATCCAGACCACAAAATAAGGTAGGGAAAAACCAGTGTGTGTACTGCCCAAGCTTAAGCCCGAGTAAACCATAAACCTTTGCTTTTGCATTTTGGTGTGCTGGGTCCTCGCTGGTCTTTTTGGGGTCCAGTGGATGAGGTATAACACCAGCAGGGAAAATGTTAGATTTAGAAAAGTAGAAAAAGGAAGGAGTTTAAAGTTAAATAAGAACTAGAGCCAAACCTGCAACAGATAAGGAGAACACAGCAAAGGGCTTCTGCCATCCAGAGAACACAGGCATTAGTAAAGAAAGGCAGAACAATCTGGACTTATATAGGAACTCAGCTGAATGCAGCAGCAGGAATTTTCTGTGTCAGTGGCCTTGGGTAATTGAGGGTCTTCTTCCTGAGGTTATTTTCTCAGGATGAGCAGGCAAATTATCTTATTATCTTATGGTACCAAAGGAGATAAGTTGACCCTGTAAACAGTCTCTGTCAGCCCAGGGAGTGACCAGTTGATAAGATTTGAGCAAAGGCCAAGGCAATTTGGATCATTTGGCCACCTTGAGAAATTTATGTCCTTGTGGCTTCCTTTAAGGAAGCTTATAGGTCTCCTGCTATTGCATGTTTTATCAGAAAACATCAAATCTTGTAGCTCCATGTCCAATGTCTGAGACTTTTGTTTCAAAGTGCTTAGATGACTCAATGCTTCTATCTTTGCTGCCTGCTATACTCATGATTTACTTGGGTTAGTACCACTCTCACTGTACAGCATTCCTTATCTGATGTCTCCCAGCTCTGGAATTTCCATCGTCTTGTGGTTTCCATTGCAAAGAAGGCTTCATCTTCAAAGCTTCACAGAATGTCTTCTCATAGCCTCTTCTTACAGGCATTCCCTTGCCATACCTTGCCTGCCCTCAATCAGCTCTTTGAAACATGAGAGGAAGAATCAGTGACCTCCTTGTTAAGGTTTAGATAGCCCTGCTCCCTCACCAACAGGATCCCAAGGACTTCTCAAGCTCCTGAGAAAAGGGAACCTAGCTGATAAACACCTTGGTCTTTGAAGTCAAGAGAAGCAGACTTTTCTCCATTGTTTGGCCAACACAGCAGGCTTCTCCTTTTATCTCTAAAGAGGACAGGTTTTAACAGTCCTGCTCTCCCACTTCCCCCCACCCAACTTTAAAAAAAAAATAGATCTTCCCTCCTTCTACAGGAAGCAAAAGCCTCCCTTTTAAAAGGACCCCAGCTCAAGACCCAGGTGGACATTTTCCCTGCCTGGAAGGGAATCTGTCCCATGTGTTCCTTTGCTAATAAACCCTATTTTAATGGAATTTTATCTGTGCCTCGGTGCCTCATCCTCCATTCACTCATTCTTCACCAACTTTTTACCTATCACTCCTCACTCTTGCATATTTAATGCCTTGAAGCTGGCACCACATGACAAACACTATAAGTTAGACTCCCAGCTTTGGTTTGACTTGGCTCCTCTTCATCCACATTACCAGAGGTTTCTGTATGGTGTGATTCTCTGGAAGCAGAAAACGCCTTAGGACTTTTCCTTTCACAAGTTGGAAGCTTAGCTGGGTGGAGTCTTTTCCTGAGGGAACTCTTTCCATTGCTGAAATCTCCTTAATGCCTCTGATCTCCTTAGAATGGTGCTGGAGAGATGGCTCAGCATTAACATTTTTGGCAGAAGACTCAGGTTCAAATCCAGCAACGACATGGTGGCTGACAACCATCCATAACTCCAGTTTCAGGGGACCTGAAGACTTCTTCTGTTCTCTTCTGGCACTGCATGACAGGGGTGCACTTACACACATGCAAGCATAATATACACATAAAATAAAAATATGAAAATAAAAAAAATAAAAAATAAAACACTTGAAGCTTATCTTCTGGGAAAGGACTTGGCTGACTCATTAATCTTCCTAGCCTTCTTTTCCTCTCCACACTATAAATATTATATTTTTTCTGTCTCACATTTTTTTATTAAATCATTTATTGGGACTGTGATACATGCATATAAAGCGTTTTGATCAGATCCATGCCCACTCCCTCCACTCCAACACCTCCCATATCTCCCCATCACTTTTTTTCTGATAGCTTCATGTACTCTTTCTTCTTAAAATTTTTTATGGGGCTTTTGGCAACTCTAACATTCCCCCTTCTGAAGAGGTAACCCTAAAATCTTTCAAGGATTAGATAAAAGCTCCCAAATATTTTTGACATTTTTGGCCTTTGCAACAGAATAGATTGCTAAGAGGCCCAAGGACACTGTAAGATTTAGCTAAGAAACTGATTACTTTTCTTTGGGGTCTTTTTACCCTAACTGCCTTGCTGTTTCCTACCTCCTATTCTTATTACACCATCTTCTGAAGAGCTTACCCAAATTGCCAATAGGAAATAGGGATGCAGACCACTCTGGCTTCTTCCATGCTGAACAGGGGGATGCAGGGTGAGGCAATTGGAGTACCCCTTCAGTGGGTAGTGAATAGTGAATAGGAGATGTGAAGGAGAAGTAAAGACAAGAGTAATTAGCATTACAAATTCTAGACCGGGAACTAGAAAAAAGTCAGATCTCCCCCATCTAGAAGTCTTTGAGAGGGAACTGACAGTGATTCTAACCACTCCCACAGCTATCAAAATACCTGAAAGCAAATTTTGAATCCATCACTCTAGAGTCCTGCCTTGGAAGACAAAAGAAAAATGAGGAGGAACCCAATAGAGGAATGCTTTTGGAAGCCCTTGTCAAGAAATTCCAATGGACTTTCACATGAACATTTGAAAACTGCCCTGTTCTGTCTCACATATTCTATTTCACTGTAGATCTGCATAATACTCACCACTAATAGCCATTCTGTGTATTCAATATAATGCTGCCTTGAAATGTCCTGTAATAATGAAATTAGTCCATTTAAAAAAAAAATAGCATCAGCCTATTTGTTGACCAGAGGGAAGATGGAACACAGTTTCTTTGCAAAATTATCCCAGTAACTGTTTATGTCTTTATTTCCATTTCCCTGAGGAATATCTTGAGTTGGACCTCTACTAGAAGGGTCCATCAAACTGTGCTTACACTGTTGAACTGTTTTACTATCTCAAGTTTCAAATTCTTCCACAATCTTCCAAAAACAGCATTGTCAGTATTTCGAGTAGTATCCCACTTCCTGGTATCAACTTCTGTATTAGTTGCTTTTCTGGAAGACAACTTAGAGAAGAAAGTTTATTTGGCATAAGGACCAAGATGGGAGAAGTCTCATCATGGTGAGGACACATGGCAGTAGAAGTAGCAGAGGAGGAAGCCGAGTGCTCACAGAGTCCATCGAGGAGGCATGAGAAGCAGAGAGAGAAAGGTACTGGAAATGGAACAAGTTTCTGAACTCTCAAAGCCCATCCCTACGGACACACTTCCTTTAACAAGGTCACAACTGAAATTTTCATGTGCTTTCCCAGACAACACCACCAATTCACAAAGTGTTCAAGTGCTTAGAGTCTATGGAGATGTGAATGAAAGTTCCCAGAAAAACCTTAGGCCTTCAAACTAGACTTTCTTCTGCAAGGCTGAGTAACTGATTAGAACTTCAGTGACTGTGGAGGTTTTGGAATGTTGCAGGTTCAGAGTCTAATTACCATTTATTTTGAGCCATCTTTAGCTCCCCAAATAGTCACTCCTTGCCCACCATTGTTTCTGACTTAACATCCTTTGACTAACAGATAAACAAACACCTTTTGGAATGTATTAAGTAAACAGACTACCAGATCCCACAAATCTAAAAGCTAAAAATGTCATCAGATAGCATCTGAAATGTATAATAGAACCTCCCTCCCCACTTTGCTGTGACCTATCTTCTGAATGTATCCACAGATTTATTTTTATGACTTGTTTTCTGTTACTATAAAAATCCCATAAAACTACTTCCAAACTAGAACATGGTATTTGTGGAAGCCTAAATCTATGTTCCCAGGCCTTTGTATCAAAATTTTCTCCAGAATAAGCGATCTCTTTAATTCCTTGGCAATTAGAGATGTTTGTTTTGTTGACAGAGGACAATCTCATCTAATCTATAACAATATTCTAGCGTTTTGCATAAGAATATGCAAAAAAGGATCAGAATGCCATATAATACATAAAATATTTGAGGAGCCATGAGTAACTCCAAGGTATTATTCAAAATGATCTTGAAGACACAATAAAGGCACAGAGCATCACACTCATATTTACTTGTTGTAGCAATGCACTAAACATTGGAAAAATGAACTAATCTATTGTTAGGCTTGGGAAAAGATCAGGACCACAATATACCACTCTGAGGCAAGTAAAGGAGTTTTTTGGAATGCACGAGTTGCTGGAATGCTCTCATGGGGGGGAGAGAGAGAGAGGGAGAGAGAGAGAGAGAGAGAAGGGGAGAGAGAGAGAGAGAAACATCTCACAGCAGGCTGAGTTTTATAAGATTTCCTTTTTTTATGGGTAGGAGGTGGAGGTGAGTCAAGAGTGGGGCGGGTTGTTAGGTGTTGTAAGAGTTTTTCAGGTGGCTGCAATGGAAAATTGAAGTTATGATTAGCATGTACTATTTAAACAGAAGTCAGGTGGTTGCTGAGAAACTGGGGGATTGGGTGGGGGGAGTTAGTTTCAGTTTCCCAGAATGATGCCCTCTGTGTTGTGGTTGCCATATTGTTGGTCAGTAGTGACTTGCTCTTGGGGTCCAGCTCAGCCTAACATACATTTTTTTGTTTTGTTTTGTTTGAGGCATGGTCTTTCAGTAGCCCCAGCTGACCTGGAACTCACTTTGTAGACCTGAATATTCTCAAACTCACAGTGATCCACCTGGATTTGCCTGCAGAACCACCATGTCTGGCTTTTTGAGCTAATCCCCTGTTAAGAAATAGGGAAATTATTTTTATTAATTATTTTAGACATTGCAAACTGCATGCCTGATTTAAACACAGAAATATGAATGCCTTGATGCCACTACTAACTTCCTTCAAATGATACTCAGGGTCCTTTGGCCTTCCATTGTAAACTTCACCACTTCTCATTAATTTTCAATCCTCCCCCTCCCCTTTGGTCTTTTTGATACAGGGTCTCCCTGTAGTCCCAGGTGTGCTGGACATTGCTATGCAGACCAGGCTGGCCTGGAACTCACAGAGATCCACCTGCCTCTGCTTCCAAAGTGCTGGGATTAAAGACATGTGCCACAGTTTTCAGTAATTTTATGTCATTAAACATTTACATGTATGTACCATATATATGACCATGTATTTTTTAATTGTTAAACACTATTTAAAGCATTTTATATTTATTTATATATTTTAATT
>NW_008349989.1:3004508-3016553 GCF_000622305.1 Nannospalax galili
CCTTTTATCCTTTATCTGCTCTTATCCAATCAACAGATAATGGAAGTCATGTTTATAACTTAACTTTTCCAATAGATATAGTTAAAATTTAAAACACTGAAAATCTCAACAATGATTTTCAGTGCATCTAGTAGGGTAAAAACACCATAATCTTACATAATGAATAAAAATTTTAACATCTTGGGGTCAAAGAGATGGCTCAGTAGTTAAGAGCACTGGTTGCTCTTGCAGAAGACCCAGGTTCAATTCCTATGAACAATTTGGTAGCTAACAACAGTCTGAAAATCCGGTTCCAGGGGAATCTGACTCCCTCTTCTGTACTCTGCAGGAATTGCACAACATTTTTGCACTCATATACTTGTAGGTAATACACTCACTCATATTCATAAAATAAAAATACTAAAATAATAAAATATTAAAAAAAAATTTAACATCTTATTATTATTTCCATTCTAAGTTTTAGGAGCAAGTATGTATAATAAACTTCCTGTAAATGGTTTTTAAAATGGCCTAATGTCCCTTGTTCAGTGTCAAAACTGGCTGCCATATTTGACTAGATATCCAGTATCAAAGAAAATCACGTGTATTTTATGCTCAATAATTTTATGCAAACATCTTTTGAGCATAAATATTTGTATTTATTTTTTTGCTTTGTATTGTATTTATACACATGCATATTATATATACACTATTATATCTCAGATAAATATAGCCAAATTTCTGTGAATAAATCAGTAATTCAATTTTTATTTATAAATCAAGGAACCAAATTAAAATAGACTGGTATTCATAAATAATGCTGTATTAAATGCTCATTAATATTCAAATTATGTTTATATACTTTGAAGTGTTTCTCTTCATATTAATTTCAATTTCTGGGTCTCCATCCAAAATCATATTCCTTACATGGAAATTTTGTGTTTTTATATTTTTTTGTTTTTCTTTTAACTATCATTAGAATTACTGGCAGTACTAGTATTATGAGACATATATATTTTTGGAATGTTTATTTTTTTACCCTTGAGCACCAAAAGATATTTCACTAAGACACAGAATTATAAAATTATAGCTACAGATAGATTTCTTTATTGGTATATTCCATAATTTTGGATTTTCTGACTCTATATACTTTATTGGTAATACAAATCAATTACTTGTGGACATTTTCCTGTCTAGCAAATGATTTAAACCACCTGATATATACATCCCAGCAGAGGTTAAAAAAATAACATTCTACCTTCTTATTTGAATTTCAGTGATCTAAATAAATGTCCCTTCAATGCTCCACTTAGTGCCCTGTTGTCTACTCTTTGAGTTTATATTTATAGTTTCACTCTTTCAAATGCCTCTGCATAATGCAGAAGTGTTATAGTACTAAGTGCACAGAGACTACCATGGGCCTGAGGAGGAAATATAAGAGCAAAATATGCTTCAAGAACAAATGTGTTATATTGCACTTACACATGAATTTCACATAAATAAATCAGCAACACATATTAAATAAAATATTTTATGCTGATAGTCATCCAAAACAGGTTATGTTTTGATAAGCTGAATAAAGAGTGAATGTGTTCATAGGAGCCTACCCTTGTATTTCCTCTAAAAGAAATAATTCATTACTTACAATACAGTCTGTGTGGTAACTTAATGTCAAGCCCCTGAGGGATCATTTCTTCTTTTTGAAACTTCAGTTTTCAAATCCCATTCAAACACTATTATTATGTCATGCCTCATTTTGACTGATATGGTTTCTTTATGATGACATGGGTTTTATTTTGTCTGATTTTTCTGTCATTTAAATATATAATACCTAGGAAGTCTGTCTGGGTCTTTTACCTGCTTGTGTTCTTATGAATTCTTAAATAAGTAACTTGATTAATTTTTTCAGTCTCCATACTTAAAGATATTTCTTTCATTATTATATCTTGTTTTCTTCCAGGCTAATTATTAATGTATTGTAATGAACTAGAACTATGTATTATTGTGTAATCTCTATAATTTGTCATATTATCTTCATTTCCTTCTTTATATAAAATGTGCATGTTTTACAAAGTTCTCTTTTTTCCTCAACTATGACAACAGTATTTTGACTTTTTTTGCTATTATTTTCCTTGTCTTCTCTCTTTTTTCTTTGAGATTGAGTCTCACTATATTGTCCTGGCTAGATTGGAACTCATGGAAATTAATATATAGATCAGGCTGCCCCCAAGCTCACATCTGCCTGCCACTACTTCCTCAGTTCTGGCATTAAATGTGTTTAATACCACACCTGGGGCTTACTGTATTAATTTCAAAGATCACATTTTTGGGTATACAACTTTTCATTATCCTTTTTTGTAGATCCCACTTGTATGAAGTCTTCTTAGTAACATCTCCTATTTTTATTACATGAACTAATTTTTTTCTTTTTAAAAATTTATTTAATAACCACATGATTAGAAGCATTTCATTACAGTTTTAACATATTCAACAACAATTTCCAGAGAAAAGATACTCCCAGACAGTAACCCAGCATAGAAGAGGGTAAATGAACAGCAGACCCGAATCTTATCTAAAGGAATATTGACAATTGACTGTTACTAGATGAGGAACAGTTGATCTTCCTAAAACAAGGTTCTCTAGATAAGCTGACTAAATTCAGCGGATGGAAAAGCACTGGGGAATGGCTGGGGGTGCCAACAGCACAGTGAACAGTAACAGGAATGATAGAGTATATGGGTTCCAGTGGAGGGGAAGAGGCTTTGGGAGGCTGCCATTTGGGAAGTGGGTAAATAGATGAATAAGATTGTTTGGGATGTTCTGTATCACACACACACACACACACACACACACAAATATTATCAAATAAAAAATGAGTTTTATTTGAGGAAGGAGCATAAAAATTTACTTAATGTTAATTAGTAAAGGTGATAAACATTACCACTGAAATCTACCTGATGACTTTATATCCGTACTCAGGTACCAAGGATCCAAGTGTAACTGACTGTGACTAGTAATAATCAGATACATAGAGATTAGAGATGCATGTGCAAACATCTAAGTGTTAGTACCATTAAAAATGAACCTGTAGGAAACAGTATATTTTAAAATGAAATGGAGATCTATTTTAAAGGTTAAAAACTCATTCAATTTTATGTCTTACAGGATTTATACTGAGTTCAATATTGTATGACTGTATTAATTCAACTGTGAGCCTAAAAATTTATAGCTACTTTGGAAAGAGATGTGTCTTTGCTCTGGAAGTTATTATTGAATATGTTAAAGCTGTAATGAAATCTTTTTTTCTAATCACGTGGTTTTTAAATAAATAAAAAAAAATAATTTATGTTATTCTATCATCAATATATACAAGGTATATTTTCATGCTAAACATAAGAATAGAATAATTGTGTTGAGTTATAGGCTTAGTGCTAGAGCTAAATTCCCTTCATGTTCCTATGATAATATTTTATCAGCCTTGGTGGGTAAACTCATTGAATACAATTTTGAAAAAATCTTCAAAAATGTAATCACAGTGCTTTTGTTTAAAATTTGCTTTTCTTTTACTTCTTTGAATTATGTGAGACTAATATTTCTAAGAAAGCTATTAAATGATATTATAACTTTCCACTTTCTCAAAATAAGGAAAAATTAAATAATGACAGTAACTAAGTTATGCTTGTAAGGTAATTTTCACTGGTATATAAAAATAGATCACGTATGGTGTAGTCATAAGCTGGGAATTATTTGTAACTAAGAAAATAATTGATATACATTTAAAGTAATTAAATATACTGCTAAAAGACTTGGAAAATTCTCTCCAAATGGCAGAAGTAAAGCATAATCACTTATAAATTGGTGCTAATTGTGTTTCCTGGATGAGGGAATACTGAGAGAAGACCATATTTAGATTAAATGGTGAATGTGACTTGGAAACATTTAAGTCATTATTCATTTTTGAAATAATACCTCAGGGGCCTGGAGAGATTACTCAGAGGTTAAGAGCACTGGCTGCTGTTGTGGAGGACTTGGGCTTGATTCCCAGCACGCACCTTGCAGCTGATAACTGTCCACAACTCCAGTTCCAGGGCATCTGACACCATCTTCTGACCTCCGCAGGCATTGTATGACATGGGTGCACTTACATACATGCAGGCACTAATACCCGTAAAATAAAAATAATATAATATTTTAAAAATAAAAAGTACGTCAAATATGGAATAATTTAATCACAGTTTTAATAAATGATAATTCTACAAATAAGCATTGACAATTACAAAGAAGAACCTAAAATGAAATAGTGATATGTATTTTGTTTCTTAAATTGTTAGGGACAATGGTGGAGAGGAAAATGAAAGACTCATATATAACTATATCTGAAATCAGTGCAGATATAAGGAAAATGAAGTGTGACACATGGAGTATGGGAATGATAAATACAGGGTTTGATGAACAGTAGACCAGTAAAAGGCTTTTATAGGAAACTGAGGCTAATATTGAGCAGAAATCTTACATCAAGAGAGGGATGGTTCTAACACTGATGAGACTAAAAACAGAAGACAATCTTCGTGGGAATCTAGTGAAACTCAAATCTATAATAGTTCAGTTAGGATTTAAATGACCAAAAAAAAAAAAAATGGACCAAAACAAATAAAAGTTTGTCTGAAGACTGTGATGTCATGTAACCTGAAGAGTAAGCATATTATTAACAAAGAGAGTTATTTAAAAATGGTTAGTTGTAAGTCTAATTAGGAGGGAGAAAGTTACTGTTATTCATTTTCAAAAGTAACAGTAATTAGGAATTCATGTTCTTACAAAATTGGATGCAATAGATGATTCAGTATACACAGAGAAATGATGGGGAACAGAAAATTTAAGACAAAATGGAGGCAGACAACATTTGGTGATATTTAAAGGATAAAATTGGGCTGGAGAGATGATTCAGTGGTCAAGAACACTGTTCTTGCTGAAGACCAGGGTTCGAATCCCAGCACACACATGGCAGCTAACAAATGTCTGTAACTCTAGTTCCAGTGTATCCATCAGTCTCTTCTGTCTTCTGTGGACATTGCATCGTGGTCACCGCCAGCAGCGGCCACTCCTCCGTTCTCACAGGTGCAGTTCCTTCGTTCTCACGGGTGTTGAGGCTGCTCCTCCACTTGTCCTGGGTGGAGGCTGCTCTTCTGCTCACTTGGCGCTGAGGCAGCTCTTCTGCTTGCCTGGTGCTGCCTCCTGTCATCACTGCTTCGCCCAGTCCCAGACCCCAGGGCTGGTGAAGAGACTGTGTCAGCGGAGCCTCATTCAGACACAAGAGATCAGGTTCAGTGACACAGGTCTGCTTTATTTCAGGAAGGCACAAGCTTATATTGGGGTAGTGGTCCAATCACAGCACAGCAAGTAGGACACCTTATTAGCATAACAGGTTTAGTGTCCTATCACAGTACAGCAAGTAGGATACCTTATTAGCATAACAGACAGCGTCCTATTAGCATAACAGAATTAACGTCTTATCACAGAATAGAGGGTAGGATGCCTCATTAGCATACTGGGTTTCAGATTACAGAGCCTGGATTCCTGGAAATCATGTGACCCTGACAGTTGCAGTATCACCCTAAGCTCAAGCCAGTCTCCCACATCTCCCCCTTTTTTATTTTTAAAAGTGAGGTATATAGCATATTGGTATCAGTCCAGATACATCAAGGCAAAGTACAATGGCTCAGGGGGTCATTGTATCAAGATCCCCCTCCCTCAAGATGGTGAGCTTCCTTAAGAGAAGGTTGTGCCAACTCCATGCCAACCAGTGGGAGTCGAGATTCTTTGCCTTGGCATTGTTGTCCCCACCTCAAGGGTCACCCAGCATAATGGATTGTCCTGTCTTAGGTTGTCCCATCTCTCAGGATCTTTCCCATCATTGACTACTAGCCCTCAAAGGGTGGGTCTCTTGTGTGGTTTTGCAGAGGGAGAGGCAGTACATCCAGTATTTGCTTGTTTAAAGACCTCCCCAGGGGTCAAGAATTTGTTGAAACCTGTCGGAGGCCAATTATAGGTTGATAAGGGCAAGGAGCAGTGGGTCTTTGTTTGCAGAGACATGCCTGGCAAGATCTGGAGGCAGGGCAACAGCTAACTGAACCAGAGAAATACAAGTTTTAACAAAATTAAGGAGACCCTTGACAATACAGGGTCCAAAATCAGAAGAGTTAGTATAATAAGGAGAACAGCTAAGGCAGACAGGATCATGGTACATCTGTAGTTCAGGGAACCATTGGCCAGGGGGTGTAGATTTTTACATGGAATTTACCTCCTTTTCATTGGCTACATTAATAATCTGTCAAGTTAGGTTGATGGGTTAGTGGGGGTTAACAAGAGTTGCTAGAGCTTGAGAGTTAACAATATTGATAACATAAATAATAAGGAACATAGACAAAGGTTTTCCTCTAGATTGAGGACTTAGCTAATGTCTCTGCAGAGAGAGATGTTTGAGATCTCCCCAGGTTGGTGGCTTTTGTGGTCTGTGAGATTGTTCTCTTGGTGGTTGAGAGGTGCGCTTCTTCCTCCAGGGTCAGGGCTGCCATCTCCGGGGTTGGTGGTTGTGGAGGTAGGTTTTCTGTTGCAGGCAATTCTGATGTTCAGGGCCGGGATCCAGATGGGGGCTGGAAGATTATCTGGAAAGACACAAGGATAGCCTCACCATTGTGTTAATAATAGGTGTGGACCTTTCCATTCACTTGTGAGAGGGTCCTTCCATGTCACCATGGGAGCAAGAGTGGGTTGAGTGAACGCCCCCAAATGCTTTATTGCTGGTAGGAGGCCATTGGAGTCAAATTTTAGAAAGTTTAATACAAATAGAGCTCTTTACATAGCAAAATTGGGGTCCTTATAGCAGGGGCCTTTATCATTGTCTTCCCTTATTTTCTGTATTTGTTTAATGAGTGTTTGGTGGGAATGTTCAACAATCCCTTGACCCTGAGGCTTGTAAGGGATACCAGTTGTATGCCTAATAGTCCAGTCAGAGCAAAAATGGCTGAAGGTAGCAGAAACATAACAAGAACCATTATCTGTTTTTATTTGCCAAGGAATTCCCATAAGGACCATGGCATATTTGACAGTCCTTATGGCATGAGAAGCCATCTCACCAGAGCAGGCCAATGCAAAATGGACATTGGAATGTGTCAATAATATGATGGATATACTTGAGCTTGCCAAAAGGAGAAAAATGAGTGACATCCATTTGCCATATCTTGTTGGGGCCAAGGCCCTTAGGGAGAGTTCTGAAGGGTTGTAATGGTCCCAGAGGTAAAAGGGGGGCACAAGAGGAGCATGCACGGACCAAATGTTTACAGCTCTGAATCGACAAGGTAGGAGGAGCCTATGTATAGCTTGGGAAGAAAGGTGGAAGTGGGCGTGTAAGTTTCTAGCTTGTTGAATTAGGGTGGAGTCTAGGGTGGTGCTCAGGACCAGTTTGTCAATGGCAGCATTGCCCTCTTCCAGAAGCCCCGGGAGGTTGGTATGAGACCGCAAATGTTGAATATACCAAGGGGCCAAGCGCTGCTCGAGAAATAGTTGTAATGAAGACAGTAACAAATCAAGGGGACTCTGGAGGGGCCAGAAAGCTGCAAAAGCCAGATGTTGTAGAGTCTGAACCACATAAGCACTGTCAGAAAAAATATTACAGGGAGTTGTAGGGAGATCCTGAAAGACCTGCAACATGGCTGAGAGCTCTCTGAGCTGTACAGATCCCTGGAAAGGGAAAACTTTATGTGAGGAGAGTTGTCCTTCCTGGTAAATTACATAACCAAATTTGGGTTTACTAGAATCAGTAAAGATTAGGGGAGCTTTAGGAAGAGGGTTAGGCTTTGGGAATGCCTGGGGCAAGCCATCCCCACTATCCTGTTGCTTTGTTTATCTATGTTATTTAGTATGAGATTATTCTGCTCAGGGGCATCAGGGAGAACTCCCCAAAGCGAGGCCAGAATGGCAGTCACAATGGGGTAGAACGGCCCAGATAATGGACTCCTTTCCCTGACTTCTCTCTTTCTGGCCATGAGCACATGAGCCCATTGCTCTGGATCCCAACAGCAGGAATCTATAAACAAAGGAGCAAGAGCTAGCACTTTATCTAATACCTCAGTTACTTCCTTCTCTATTACCCTAATTTGCCTACTCCTGAGGAGAGAAACCAGAGCAGCAGCAAAGGGGCTGGCAGCAGCTGGATGACTATTCCCCATATTGAAGGTCACTCGCCCTGCAAAACGTACCCAAAGGGACTCAGGAACCATTCAAGGAGATGATCAGTGAAGACCGGAGCAGTACTCCAAACCGAAGACAGAACGAAAGTGATGAGCACCCACAGAACAATCACTGGCAAAGAGGGCATCGGGAGCCCAAAATGTTCCCAAGTCTTACAGCCTCATGGGGTCGGGCTTTTCGAGCACCACATTGGGCGCCAGCTGCAGTCCCTGCCAGTGGCAGCCACTCCTCCGTTCTCGTGGGTGCCGTTCCTTCACTTTCACTGGTGTCGAGGCTTTCCTCCACTTTCCCTGGGCTGAGGCCTCTCTTCTGCTTCCTTGGTGCTGAGGCAGCTTTTCTGCTTGCCCTGTTCTGCCTCCTGTCATCACTGCTTCTGCCTGGTCCCCAACCCCAGGGCAGGTGAGGAGACTGCGTCAGCGGAGCTGCATTCAAACATAGGAGACCAGGTTCAGTGACACAGGTCTGCTTTATTGCAGGAAGGCACAAGCTTATATAGCGGTGGTGGTCCAATCACAGCACTCAAGTAGTATACCTTATTGGCATAACAGGTTTTGCATCCTATCACAGTACAGCAAGTAGGATACCTTATTAGCATCATCCAATTAACATAACACACTTAACTTCCTGTCACAGAATAGAGGGTAGGATGCCTCATTAGCATACTGGGTTTCAGATTACAGAGCCTGGATTCCTGGAAACCATGTGACCCTGACAGTTGCAATATTACCCTAGGCTCAAGCCTGTCTCACACAATGTTGTATGAAATTCTCAAAAATTCAATAAAAATAAAAGGAAAATTAAAATTTTAACATATTAAAACATCCTTAGTGGAGCTGAATGTTTTAACATATGTATTTGAAATTAGAATTGTGCCATGTGATGAGGGAAATTGTCATTCTAATAACTTAAATATATACATATATATATATATTGGGTTACATATATATAATATGTAAAACCCAGTAATAGGTATATATTTATTTCCCACATTCATTAAATTCACAATGTTATTGCTTTTTCAGGATATATTACAAAGAAACATGGTTATTAAAATAAAATTGAACATATCAGAATTTTAACTGTTAATTTTTTTTGAAATTCAGTAGTTTAAAGAGAGAAAGTGAGTGATGGTGCACGCCTTTATTTCCAGCACTCAGGAGTCAGAGGCAGGTGGATCTCTGTGAGTTCAAGACCAGCCTGGTCTACATAGTGAGATCCAGGCCAGCTGGGGCTACATGGAGACCCTGTCTCACAAAGACAAAGGGGGGGGAGAGAGAGAGAGAGTGAGAGCAAGAGAGCAAGCAAGAGAGAGAGAGAAAGAGAGAGTGAGAGGAGGAGGAGGAGGAAATAGGAAAGACTTTTGATGAAAAAAGTTACTGAGTCTATTAGTTTGAAGGATTTTTAAAGAGTATAAATGCTACGTAATTAGTTGCAATTTTTTCTATATCTTTGTTATCTTAAAATATGGAGTTAACCTCATTAGAAAAGAATATTGGCCTAATGGGTATCAGAAAAAGAGTTCTTGCCAATTCTAGTCCAATTTGAACAATGAAAAGCGTAAACCTCACTCTTTATTAAAAGTGTTACTTAAAATATTTTTAAGAATTCTGTACTGCTAATTTCTCTTGCATTTATGTAGAAATATGTAGTTCTGCACATATTACCATGTCCAAGGACATATCGAGTTGTATTTATGTGTTACACCGAAGGAAAAAAATATCTTACTAAATTATTTTTGGTCCAAAACTTTTCTAAGCTCTTTTGTTGAACCAGTTGTATGATAGAAATTTTCAAATCTCAACTTTTTAAAGGCACAATTGCATTAGTTTCAAATTCAATGAACTTTTAAAGCCATTTATCTAAGATGCTAAATAGAAGAGTGTTATGAAAGTAATAATAGATATTTGTACAGTAAGTTCTTTCAATTTCTTGCCATGTCTTTTGACGGAAGCTTAAAAAGCTCAGGCAACACATCTGTACTGGAAGTGGCCATGTTGCCAGCTGAACATGCTCTATGCAGCTGGAGGGTGGTTGTGTACAGAGAAACCCATGTTCATAGGAGATGACAGTGATTTCCCCACATTCACATTCTGTGATGAGATAAAGGATTTCAATCAATTGTACATATAATAATGTTAACCGTACTAAAATGAAAAAAAAAAAATAACAGCTTTTTTGAACAACATTTTCAAGATTAACAAAGTTAAGGAAATACTGAGTTATGGAAGAAGGTGTAAAACTCTCCAATTCAGAATTTTGCATGTGATACATGGTGTTTATAGCTAATGGTCATTTCCTATGTCAGAGCTTTGTACAGTTCATGCAGTTCCCTAGTATAAACATGAATGACAGGTAATATGGATGTCTATTTCCAGCCTGATTTAGCCTCTCCAATACTTATTTTTAAATGTTTCCCTTCTCAGGACTCACTCTTCCTTTGATCTACATTTCTTAATCATGTTATTTTCATGCTTAAATAGTTTTCATTGTTATTGATTCATTGTGTATGGTTCTGGCTTACACAAGGGCATTTTTATACAAGTATATAATGTACTCTGAGCTTGTCTCCTCATGCACCATTTGCCTTAGACACACTGAATACTATATGTAACAATCTAAAATTTAGGAATGTCAAATGAGAGAAATGTGCAATATTAACTTTTCTGAATCTGACATAATTTGCATGACATAGTGGTTTTTTGCATATCTTCACATTTCCTGCAAGCAACATAATTTATGGATAAATAAATGCAGTTGTTTATTTATACTACATTTACTTTATCCACTCCTCAGGTTAGAAACACGTATCTTGGTTCCATAGCTTGGTTACTGTAAATACTGTTTCACTAAAACTTAATGTGCAAACATCTCTGTGATATAGTCACTAAGAGCCATTTAGGTGAACACTCAGGAGTGGTAGAGCTGGTTAATAGGTGAGACATAATTTAGTGTTTTAATGAAACTCAATACTGTTTTCACGGATGTCTACACTGGTTTATATTAGCTTAAATATTCTTCCCAGAAAATGAAAAGCTTGGATATGTATGCACAGTAATGGATCCCTGATCTTGTGATGGCCTATCTCCCAGCACAAAGGCCTATGGATGATCTTTCTGTCACTGTCTATGACACCCTCCTTTGCATGGTATTCCTGGCATATCCTGTGGCATGATCAACAAGAACCTTTGAAAATATGCTGCTGATCTTTTCCTCCTGATTTTCACCTTCTTTTTCCGAATGCACAATCTTTCAATTGGTTGGCTATACATAAATTTCTATTAATTACAGAATACACAGCTTTAAATGTCACAATGTCCCATTTATAAGGAAGTTAATTGTAAGTTCTTAGTGGATATTATGTACATAACATCTCTCTAATTTATAGCATTGCATGAGAATTACCTCTTTCATTTGGAAGAATGGTTTAACATGAGAACTTTACACAGTATTCCCCGCTTCTGCTCAAACTAAATCTAATTTTCCAGCATCCCTTTTTTCTGGTATTTCCGTCTCTAACACTTAAAAATTTAAGCTACTTTCAAAAATACCCACTTAAAGAACCAATGAAAGATTTTAATATCTAGGGATGAGACACAAAATTTGCATATATAGAGATTTATGTTTTCTGTGAAAGTGAAAACCAAAGCACTATCCTAAAGACATGGTGATAACCCAGGGAGAGGCAAAAATATTATCCTTAAGACTGTGTACCCCATATACTGAGCTCATGCCTTGACTAATTATTGAAATTCATACATGGCAAATAACCCATCACCAAATCTCATAGGACTGTGTCATGTCATAAATGCATGTAAAAGA
>NW_008349989.1:3016591-3023856 GCF_000622305.1 Nannospalax galili
GCCAGCACCATGGGTACAGGCTTTCTTAAGACTCTGTTCAAGTGCATCATAAAAGGATGTGTAGATGTCAGAGTGCTGTTATAGGCAGTGCTGCATTGAATTTCCAGGCAGTCATTTGTTACCTTTTGATATTTGCCATGTTAAACTTTCAGTAGCCTAAGTTATAGTCTGAGTAAAAAGTATAATAAGAATTCACTAAACATGAAAATAATTGAATGTTGAAACTTTTATAATTTTTCTAAGATTTCATTAGGAAAATTAATATTTAATATTTATAAATGCAAATTTTCTAATAAGTCCCTCAATATATTAATGCTTTTATCATTAAATTCTTTTATTCACAGGTTTTATTAAAATCTTTACTAACTTCCTGGGGCTGAAGAGATGGCTCAGCAGTTAAGAACACTGGCTGTTCTTGCAGAAGACCCAGGTTCAAATCCCAGCACCCACAAGCCAGCTAACAACTATCCATAACTCAAGTTCCAGGGGATCTGACAGCTTCTTCTTTCCTCCATGGCATTGCATGTCACGGGTGCACTTACCAACATGTAGGCAATACACGCATATACATAGAATAAAAATAATAAATAAAATATTTAAAATCTTCACCAACTTCCTAAAAAATACAATCTGAGATTTCACTTAAATCTCATTATATAAAATTTCACAGAATAAAAGTTGAAAAGTTACATATGTATATTAGATATAAGCAATATATAATTTAAATCAGTGTCTTTTGATTTATTGGTCTTCAATTTGAAATTGAAAAAAAATAACGATTAAGAATGCTTGAGTGAACAAAGCTTGGACAGAACGCTAATGTATTTGCTTCGTTTCGCTTCTATTCCACTTGTTATTCTAGGAATAAGAGTACCAAAATAAACGTTAATTATACCAGAATTTTGAAATGAAATGTTAAATTCAGCCACATTTTTAATCACATCATTTATGTGAAGAAACCAATGAAGTAGAACATTTGAAGCTGATGAATCAAATAGTGCCATAAAATAGCAATTAGGAAATTATCAGTTAATGAAGTAAAAGAACAGTGCAGAAGTCATAAGATGATAGTAACAGAACATATCCCTAATGGGAAGTGACACTGAAAAACAGAAATGCCCAACTGAACAGCTAACATGACTGAAAGTATATTGGAGATATTTATATAGTTAATTGAATTAAAATGTTTGTGAGTGCACAGGCTGTTTTTCTGCTGTTAATTTGAAATTGCAACAAGAAAAACATTTTCTAAGTTAGCCTGCTCTATAAATGACCTTTAAGTACATCTTCTGATTACATATATGTATATTATATGTAATATACATACATACATATATATATGTCTTTCAAATATCATAGTCAAACATCTACACATGGGTTAAAATAATTAGATTCCTCGAGTGTGAACATAAATGATACATATGCACAAATATTGGAAAACTTTCCTTTTTTACAGTCTGTAAATACCTTTTGACATAGGAGAGATCAGATGAGCTGACAGAATACAATGAGGTCTATTGCCAAGGAAATGAAGTAATTAATTCCCAGTGTTTCTCTTTTCCCACAGGCTACTTCCATTATTATGCATGGTTTCTTACAGGGCACACTTCTTAATAAATCATAACTCAAAGATTAACAATTAGCCCTATCATTAAGACTATTCTCTATTACAGTGTAAAGAACAGAGCTTAAATAATGTACTTTTATATTTTTATTTTTACAGGCTTGACACTGAGTTTTATATAAAGCAGACAAACTTAAAACAGTTTTAATTTCACAAGAAAATGAAGCTTAGAAAACATTTTTATATGCCCTTCTCTAACCTTTATGTACACAGCTCCACTATGAACACAACACCAGGGGCACATTAGTAATGGCAGATGAATTCATCCTGACAAAATATCATCATGCAAAGTTAGCATCTTGCAATAGGAATTAGTCACAGTGACTTGCTATGGTTTGGATAACTGTGTAACTAAATGTGTCCATCAATAATGTAGTGCAATACTAGTGCAGGTTTACATTACTATGTATTGTTTGTATTCAGCCTATTCATGACTGAAATACCAATTGTTTGTGCATCTTATAGTAAAAATATAGTGGATTTGGCAAGACATTGCCAAGTAGACATCCAAACTGGTTTCATTATTTTAGAACCACACCATCAATGAATAAGCATGTTTCTTCTTCCAGAAATATGTCAGCAATTTAAATTGTTTGATTTTGTTAGTTATAACTGTATACCTAGCACTTTATGGCTGTCTTAACTTGCAGTACCCTGGTGCTATATGATGTACATATTTTATTGATAATTTTCCATCTGTATTTCTTCTTTGGTTACGTATTTGTTGAGTTTCTACATTTGCCAATGTAAAAAAAATGAAGTTATCTACTTTCTTACTATTAAGTCTTCAAGATTTATCCCATGTTAGGGTGAAGATTGTGAAATGGTCTATCCTACACGGGACACAGTCAAATGTGAAGATTTTAAAAATAGGGAGCATATCACTGAAAAGTATTTTGTGATCCTGTTACTTCAGCCTCTCTCTCTCCTCTCTCTCTCTCTCTCTCTCTCTCTCTCTCTCTCTCTCTCGTGTTCATGACCATGAATATAAACACTACAACACACATGACCATGAAAATAACCACTAAACTACACTATGTAGTTATGTCATCCAATTCTATTGAATCATAAGTTCAAATCAATAGGGACAACCATTCATGATATGTATATTCTTGGTGCTATGACAAAACCTCAGAAAGTCAGAAGAGTTTGTGTGACACTCAGTTTGAAGAGATACAGTCTATCACGGAAGAGAATGTACAACAGCAGGAACATGTGGCAAATACTCAGTTTCAGTTCACAACCAAGAAACAAAGAGAGGTGAATGAAAGTGTTCAGCTCACACTCTTTCTTTTCTTTATTTCAGCCAAAGGGATGCTGTCATTCACCTTCAGGGTGGTTCTTCTTTAGTAATATCTCGTAAACGTATTTGTAGATATATTTAGAAGTATGTCTCCTTTGCCATTCTAAACTCAACAAGTTGTAAATGAAGACTACCTATCACAAATCTATTCTTTGTAAATGTCATACCTACACCCATAAATTTTATATAATAACCAATTGCCTCTGACCATTAAAGGCTCCTTTCCATCTCATAATTCACAAGCTATCCAGTTCAACTTCAAAAGTGCTTTTAGTAATTACTGGGCCCAGCACTGTCCTAAAGTTCAAAGTCAAGTGTATTTTTGAGATTCTAGACAAATCTTTAACTAGGGGAATGTATAAAATCATAAAATGTTATGTAATTCCAGTATGTAATGAAATAGATAAAAACTCCCATTCCAAAAGGAATAAATCAGAGCATAACAAGGAATGAACTGGACCAAATCAAGTCTGTAATTGAGGGGGAAAAAAAAAAAAAACACCTATATCTACTCTATGTCCATCATCATCTGGGGCTTTTGGTAGCATCATTAGTGTACCAATGGCCTTAGGAAAGCCCACCACTCTAGCTCTACCGCAGGAAGCACATATAGCCTACCTCTTAGTGTTGGTTCCACTCCATACTTGCAGATTTCATCACCAGACGTCCCATGATCTTGTAGCTATAACACGTTTTCGTCTCCAGTGTAATTTAGCATTCACTTTCACAGCCTTGTACAATGGCCTCTCAGGCTTTCTAGCAGTGAGTTTAACTCTGCTTCACACTGCCTGGAGTCGATGACTTTCTGGATCCTTTGGGCAAATTTCCAAGGCCTACTACTCTTCAATTCTGAATGCCTTAAAACCCAGCATCATGTAAGTTACATTGTCCAATTCTGTTGCCAGCTTAAGATGTCATCTGGCTCATACCTATCTCAAATATAGTGGCATCTGTGTGCATTGGCAGCTAAATCTGGGTGGAGGGTGGTGGACACAAACAAAGTTAACTGCAACAAAAAACTTCCCATAGTTTCAGTTCACTCCCCATCCTTGTAAATGAAGTTTTATCTCCACAAATTTAAGCCTTTGTTGAGTGCTATCTTTATCATTCCCCTTGTTCCAGTGAAGAGCGTGAGGTTGTTTGAATGGTGCTATTCTCTTCAAAAATTGCCTCTGCTTCCTCTTCAACAGCCTTGTTTGTAATGTAAATGCCCTCCATTCTTCATTAAGATATATAGCCTTTTGTGAATTCCTGCTCCCTCTCATTGTAGATATAAGAGTAGGGAGCACTAGCCATGCTACAGAGTGGTTGTTATGCTGTCTTGAATTTTACTCTGTTGAACAACTTAGTACATTACCAATGAATTCAGCCCAACTCAATTTTTAAACATATTGATGGAAATCAGACAGATTTTTCTTAAAATAAAATTTTAAAAAAGGTCACTTGTTCCCTTTTAATGCCACATGAGCACAGTATTTTCTGCCTGTGCTTCTACATTTATTCTGGTCTTCTACCCTCTCATCATAATGGTCCATTTAAATATTATTATAGCATTCTAGGTCTATAGAATTCTAGCCTGCAGGTACAAACTATCCAAATTATTTAGCAAACCAGTTCTAAAGGCCTATGCAGTGTATGGTCAGGTTTGTGAGAGAAAGGATCTTAATTCTTAACACAATTTTTTTATTAGTTACTTTTTTCATTGTTGTTATGAAATACCTAACAAAATAAGTTTAAATATGGCAAATACTTTGAGGAGATGTAGTCTATCATGGAAGGTAAAGCATGAGAACAGGAATGTGATGTTAGTGACTCCACTCAGTGTGGAGCCAGGAAGCAAAGACAGATGAATGTTGATGTTCATTTGTGCTCTCTCTCTCTCTCTCTCTCTCTCTCTCTCTCTCTCCTCCTCCTCCTCCTCTACACACACACACACACACACAATCTCTATGTCTGTCTTTTTCCCTGCCAAACAACTTGGTACATTATTATCCCACCTACCCTCCCTCTCCTCATTATTCCATCCTGGATCCCAGACAATGGTGTGGTTCCATCCATATTCAAGATGCTGTGGTTTAGTGCTTATGTGTATAATAATTATGTCAATATGTTGACATAATCACAGAATTACCATATGATCCATCAGTGCCATTTCTAACTTTATTATTACAGAATATTATTTAGCAATATTCAAGTATGTCCACATTCTGTAGAATAAATAACTTTTGCAAAATTATATTTAGTGTAACAAACCGCACATTAAATAATTAAAAAATGGATTGTATTTTTTCACTAAAAATGAAGTATTCATAATACATAAATATAGAGAAATATTAATTTTTTTCTAATTCTTCTGACAGGGTTCATGGATTCTCATTGAGAGTGAAAAATAATATGAACATAAATTATACTTATGCCCACATAGTTTTGTGAATACCAAAAATACACCAGCATATAAACATAAATGATTCAGTTGTAGATACTATGAATTATGTGTCAACAAATGTTTCAAATAAAAGAGTGAATTCATGTAAGAGGTCATACACTAAAACCCCAAAATGATCATATACTAAAACCCCTAACAGTAAAATGATCTTAAATGGAGAGACTTTAGATAGGCTAACTAGACCCCAGTGGATGCATTTGAACAGAGGGACATCTGGGTACACAAATTTGACTTGATAGGCCTTAATATATATGAAAGAATACATGAAATCTGGTGGAGGGGTGTTGTTGGGTATGCATGGGGGAGTGTGTATAAAATGATTAAGATGTTTTGTATGAAATGCATATAAATTCAATAAAAATATACATAAAAACTAAAATGCTACATTCTAAAAGTAGTAGAGAAAAATCACAAAAAGAGATTTCTTGCTTACAATGAAAGGATGGCTGTATAAATTTAGATTTGAACAAAATTCTAAAATATTTCAATTTAGTGTCTTAAAACATTTTGAAATATATCATTCACTTTAATTATAATTTTCAATATAGCTGGCAAACCTGCGTGCTGAATACAAATAAAGAAATACCATTGTAATTGCTTTGCTCTGAGGAAATATTAATTTATCACCATAAGAAACACAGTAAATCAGCATTTAGATCTGAAATAAATTAACTGAAAGAATTCCTTGTAGCCACTTTTATAAGCCATTATTTTACAGTAGAATAATGAACACATGGAATGATTTGCAAGTTTAAAATGAACATATTGACAAAACGTGTTCAAAATCATAAGGATATATAATTTGATTGATGTGGTTACTATATGACTCATACATACATTTCTATATAAATACAATGCCTACCCTTTCTCTGGTATAATAAATAATCTACTTTTATTTTAGTATTTAATCACATTTTTATAGATACATTAACATGTATTAAAATACATTTTTTTCATTCTTATTTGATGCTGAATATCAAACTGGGAACGTTATAAAGAGTAAGCCAGAACTTTACAAATGAAGTACATGAAACCTCTCCCCAAAACTCTTGTTTTAGTGTAATCTTTTCAACTTTACAAAATTTTATTGGTTGAAAAGTGAAGCAATATATGGGAATTCAAAATCAAGCACATTTTGCAGTAACTTTACTGTAAAATTATCAGTGTCTGAATATATCCATTGTCATCTTAAACCAGTCCGTGAGGATTTACAGCAAGAAATGAATTAACAACTTACAGTATTATTCCTATGGTCTGCCTGAGTATATGAAAATGTTCACACACATATATTGAAAATGATTTTATATTTTTTAGCAGTATTTTAGTTTGAATTGTTTTAAGACAGAATTGGACATGTACATTAAGTGGATGGACATGGGAAATAAAAATTATGGTGCATGCACCTTGGTGTTTTTCTTTCAAAATTGAATACTTTATACCAGTTACTTTTATTTTCTTTAGTGTTAAATATAGAAAATGGTAGTATTTCTAAATAAAGAACAACTTTCCATTTATCAAGTGTTTTTTCCAAGTATTTTTGCATGTTTAAAATCAATAGAATTAGGTCTTCATTAGAATGAAATCATTTGATGGTTCTAATTTTATGAGGAAAAATGTAAGATTCATATTTATGCATATTATATTGATGTACATGGATTATTACTGAAGTGTCAATATTTACCACATGAAATGAATTATGCAAACTGTTAAATAATGATCTATTATTTAATGCTTATAACTATATGGTCATAGATTATCAAGGTTTAGCACAGGACCTGGCCTATTTTAATGAAATAGTTAATACTGTGTGAAAATAGTTAATGTTGTGTGAAAATAAATATATATAATAAATATTTATTAAAAAGTAAATATATCATGTTATCAATTTAGTT
>NW_008349989.1:3024011-3045091 GCF_000622305.1 Nannospalax galili
TAGCTTATGCTTCAGAGCTCACTTTGGCTCTTCAGCTTTTGTGTTCTTAGTCAAAACAGGCTGGAATGGTAGGAAGTTGTAAAACCTAATGCAAGGCATAGAGGAACTCCATATAGTGCTGGTTGAATTAAGAGTCATTTAATAATTATCATGAAGCCAGTAGTCAAGAGTGGGTATTGTCAGAAAGAACACTCGACCCTGAGGCAAATCAGAGCAGGGTTTATATCTAAAAACCAAATCAGGCCAGGGACAAAACCAATAACCATAGCCACATCAGATCATATTTGCACCAGATCGTGGGCAGGTCAGTTAACAAAGAAGTTTTCAGTTAACAAAAAGTTTCTAAGTTTTGATTAGGTAAAACAAGTTTCTCAGAATTGCAGAAACAATGTGTTTCTTGGACCTGAAGGTATAGCTGGCAGAGGACTTTCTGCCTGGCTAGTTCTAAGTTTCCTATGATTTTCGAAACAATCTACTGCCTGCATGAAACCTTTCCATATGGATGGGGGCAGTTAGCGAATGGGGAGTGCCTGGACATAAACATGGGGTGAGAAAAAAGTCAGCTAGAAGAAAAGGGAGTCAATTTTGCCATTTCAAAGTGAAATAAGAATGAGGAACAGTAGATACATGTCTCTCTTTATTGCTCACTGGTACTCTCTAACCCAGCATGATAGAATATTACAATAGCTACAAGTTCACTTCAATATTCCCTTAGAAAGAACAACAAATTACTCTTATTGGAAGGTCACGCACATCTTTAGCATCCCCTGGTCTTTAATCCATTTTATTCCTTCATTTCATGTTTTGTCATTTTGGCTTCCCTGGAAGTATGTGTTCATCTACAGTAATGTCAGCATAAAAGTTTCCTTGTTACAGAGGAATTTTCTCTTAAGGATTAAGAGTTAAGATATTTCTAAATATAATTTGTCTATATATTTAAATTGCATAAACTATAATTTATGTAAAGTTGAAATACAATAAAAAAGGTTTAAACCATCAAGAATAAAGTAGTAAATATCTCTATATTTAAAATACTGAGGAGCTGGAGAGATGGCTCAGCAGTTAAGAACACTGGTTGTTCTTGCAGAAGACCTGGGTTCAAACCCCAGCACTGACATGGCAGCTAACAACTGTCTGTAATTCCAGTCCCAGGGAGTCCTACAGCCTCTTCTTACCTCTGTGGGCAATGCACAACACAGGTGCACTTAACTACATGCAGGCAATACACGCATACACATAAAATAAAAGTAATAAATTTAAAAAAATTAATTAAATATTGAAAGAAAATTTAAGTCCTAAATTGCACACTAATGGTTGAGATAGTATTTGATGGTGATGATAATGGAACTTAAATCTCAAGAAAGGCCTTGAAAAATAAACCAAATGAAACAGAATTTTCTTTTAAAAACATTTAAGAGAATCTGGTTATACATTTACTCTACTACCTAAATACTCACTAAAAATGGACTTTGTGGCAAAGCTAGGAAATAAGTTTTTTAAATAGCTTGCATTAAAAATTACAGAATAAATATTGAAATGAATAACTGATGAATTAAATTATATACATATATACGTATATATAAATTAGAACCAGTACACAGAAAACACTTAAAATTCTGTGGTTCTATTCACAGGTAAAGAAAATTGAAATAAAATTTTCAGGTAAATGGATGGAGCTAGACAATGTTATAATAAGTAAGGTAGCTCAAACTCAGAAAAATAGGAACACATGTTCATTGTCATTTGTGGATCATAACACCAAATTCTTATATGTTATTATATATCCTGATATAGCCACAGAAGCCAAGAAAATAGAAATAAACCCTGGGTGAAGAGATGAAGAAAGAGCTCAAGAGAAGGTGACAGTAGGACAGAGGTGTTACCAAGGGGGGAGTGGAAAATGTGGGGGGTGCTTTAAATGAGGCAGAAGGAGAGAGCACTATGCAGGCGGAGACAGGAGAAACAGAGTTAAATAATCCTTAAGCCATGTGAAAACCCAAAGGGAAATGTTTTATTTACTAAGCCTATGGAAAAATAAACATTTACATATGTATAGATAGATAATAGATTGTATCATCTATCTATCTATCTATCTATCTATCTATCTATCTATCTATCTATCTACCTATCTATCATCTATGCACATATGAAGGCCATGTAACAAAAATCACAATTCCAGGCAAAGAAAACCTCCTTTCAAGTTGTTGGTCACAGTCACCCGAGAAACTTCCAAAGTAATATGAGCTCTTGCCACAGTTGTGGATTACAATTCAGAACTTTTAGGTAAGACCTTCCTGCTGAAGACACAGCATACTTCAGACACAGGACTTGGCACAATTGAACTAGGACTGACCTGGAAGCTTTATTCTTTAAGACTAACTCTCATATTATCAGAAGATACTATGCAAACTTCCATGGGGAAAAAACCAATCAGTGATCCTACTCAGCTCATGAACCACAACAATGACCACTCCAGCAAATGATCTCTACTGGTTCAATAGTGACACTTTTATCTTGGGGCTAATCAACAGCTATTTACTTTTACTTAAAGGATTGTTCAGTAGGAGGAGATATATGCACTGTTCTGTAAACACAGCCAAGTACACATGTTTGAAGATGTCATAAATTCTAGAGAGGAACCTACTTCTGTAACTTTCCCAGACTAGCATTATTTCTTACTATAATCTATAGAAATATCTTCAAATTTACAGACAAATAAACCTTTCACCACTCATCAAAAAATAAGTTTTTTTAAAGAGATGGACACTATTTAAAATTTCCATAACTTGTTGAAATACAGAGAATAAGTGATTCTGAGGTGCTCAGTCCTAAGTGTCAATCGACAATGCAACCTCTATACCTAAATGTAATGGAAGATCATAGAATTTGGGCTTGAAAAAAATGTAAGATCCAGAGGGACAAGATATCTGATGCTACTTAAGACATTTGAGACATTTTAAACAAGCTATACCAATGAAATCTCCACAGTATGATTGACTAATATGATATGAATAATGATAAAACCGATTTAAACGCAAAAGTGGACAGTAACAATTTCACAGGGTCCCAATCCAAGATGAAGTGCTACAGGGACTCAATGGATACTGAGGAAGGGGGAATCGGGTATTCCCAGGAGCTAGCACCCTGACAATTTATCTAATTCCAGGTGGGAAGTCCTAAACATGCGTACACAATAAGACCACTAAATTGTCTCAATGCATTATCCACATATAAATACATATATATATGTGTGTGTGTGCATATATATGTATTATGTATAGTTATAAATCTATGTATGTATATGCAACAATAATAAACAAATAAGAAGACAGAAAATTAAGAGTAAGTTGGAGGAACATGGAAGGTGTTAGAGGGTAACCAGGAGGGTTCAAATAATACAAATACAATATTCATGTATAATAGTCTCAAAAACAACAAAAAAAATCTTTCACAAAAGATTGTCATGATAGTTGAGGAGTGTTTGATTAAATATAAACAGTGAATAGAATATAAATAACATGTAATTGTAGACAGATCTGTTTTAGAAAGATTCAGTTCCCATAACAATCTATGTTCTTGGCAGCTTAAACTGCAAACTGGATCTTTTGCAATAACTGAGGCTGGAGTTTTGAGATCAGCAGCCAGAGTGGTTTTCTCCTTGGCTTAAACAGAACTACATTCTCATTGTTCTCAAGTGGAAAGGGGAGGAAGCAAGCAAGTATTTTTATAAAAGCTTACAAGTTCCATCATGAGTTCCCCATTTCATGACCTCAAAGAAATGCAATACCTTAAAATACCAATAAGCTAGGACAGATTCTATACAGGAAAATTTCAAGGGACAGAATTCATTTCATAGAAAATGTATTCATTAAATTAAAGTAAGAACATATTCTAGGCAAAGAAAACGAAAGGAAAGTCTCATGCAGTTATTTGAAAGAGGGTTATAGTTTTAACATATTATAAAGTTTTATTCTGGTTATCTGTCAGCATTGTAATTTCTTGAAAAATAGAGGCAGGTGACTTGCTGTTGGAGATTAAAATGTTCTAATTATTACTTAGAGATTGGAGTAAAGTATGTGGATTAAAGCTGTAGGTAAATGAACTTAATAATATCACTTCTGGTAATTAAATTTAAGTCACATAATAATAGAAAATATTGAGGATTATAGGCTTTCCTTTGGCACGAAGGTGTCCTTATCCAATTTCTTCCTCTGTAACAGCCAGTTATGAATACCAGTCTTACTGGAATATAAATGAGGAATACATATACAAAAAAGATGGTATCATAAAATTGGTCCCTTTACACAACCAGTAGGGATTAAACAGTCTCTTAACATTTCCTGCATTGACTCCTTCACTTAATCTTAAATAAGCCTATTGTCTGCCAGGGTTGAGCTCATTCCTATAATTAGGGGAAATTACCCCTCTCTAATGATAATCTGCTTTCCTAGAAAAGTTTGCAATCCTATCTGTGGCATCAGGTTTACTCCTCTGCCAGTAGGAAGTTTATCTTTTGACCCCAGGTGCATTAAATGCATAGATAGAAAATACATTGATTTAAAACTGGCTCCTCCCTAAAACTGAGAACTCACTTTCTATTCTATTTTATATCCAAAAACCACATGAAAACACTTCATCCCACAAACCTTTGTAAACACATGACCTTGAGAAAAAAAAAAAAAACAGCAATATACCAAGCATATCCATGAGGGCAATATAATTCCAAACTTTCAGTGTAAGCCATAACATTTAATGAGCGTTCTAGAAAAGCAAGCTCCAAAGACATTATAATTGAACAATTAAAGACAACTTACTTTTAATTAAGGGAAATTAAAATGATGACCTATGTAACACATTGTAAACCCTTGTACTTTTTTATTAATAAGTAAGAACATTGAAGCAGCTGAATGATCACTGAAGAGACTCCTGAGAATTCAGTTCTGCAGGTTCCTGGCTAAACTCCCCTCTTTCATTCCTGCTTGACTTCTGCTTGTTCCTCAGAGAAGGCTAGCCTGCCCTAAAATTGCTCTGTTGTGAAAAAGAATCATAAACCTGTGCTTTGGAAAAATCAAGTTGCTTTTCCCCAAATAGTGTCATAGTATCTCCTCTCTCCATTTAATATTATATTTCATTAAGCAATTAAGTTTACCTATTAGTAACCTGAGGATTGTATTGCAACTTTGCCTGGATGTTATAAACTCCGACTCTATAGCACTTTCTCTCTTTTTTGCCTGTTCATAGTTTACTTATTTATTATTTATTTATTTATTTATTTATTTATTTATTTATTTATTAGTGCTTTCTGAGACAGGGTCTCCCTATAGCTCCAGCTGTCCTGGAACTCACTTTGTAGAGCATAAGGCTGGCCTTGAACTCACAGAGATTTACCTGCCTCTGTCTCCTGACAGCTGGGTTCAAAGGTGTGCACCACCGGGCTTGTTATCTCTTTGTCTATTTCTATTTCTAATTCCATTTGCTTATCTATATTAGCCATTCTCAATTTTCAAAATATGTTAAATACTGATTTATGAGATGGTAACAAAGATTAAAAATGATAATACAATTTTATAACATAATAAGGTCATGTAAATGATTTCTTTTTTAAAATCAGAGATATTGCCATTTGACGTCATGTTTTTCTGAAGTTCTACTTGACTTTTATATGTTATCTTCCAAATTTGTTGATATTTGGCTTACAAAACACATAGAATTAGCTATTATGAAATAAACAAAGAAATACACACTATTTGATAATCTTCTTTTGTTATTTGTGTCAAATACTCAAAAATGAGAACAGTATTTTTCGTATCTTACAGTCATTCAAGTGACATTCATTTTTAATATTGGAAAGAAAAGACAATATTTAGTTAAATATTAAAATAATATTAAGATTTATACTCAAATTACTTGCTTTTTTTTTTTTGTCTTTTTGAGACAGGGTCTCCCTGTAGCCCCAGTTGTCCTGGAACTCACTATGTAGACCAGGATGGCCTTGAACTCACAGAGATCCACCTGCCTCTACCTCCTGAGTGCTGGGATTAAAGGCGTGCACCACCACCCCTGGCTTTTTAAAAAAATATTTTAGTATTTATATTTTTATATTAGGTGCATGCATGTATTGCCTGCATGTATTGTTATAGTCTGTGATCCACAAATTCCCCAAACAGAGAAACAGATAAATGAATCTGGAGAAAGAAAGGAAGATTTATTATGGCAGGGCTACACTCTTTCCTAGAGGGTCTAAGTGCAGCCCTGAGCCTAAGTACTCTAATTCTAAACTTGCTGGGCAAGCAAGCAGAATACAAAAGCCAATCATTGAGCATTAAGCTTGAGCAAACACTGTTAAGGAAATACATAAGAAAATACAATTTTCCGAGGGCAGATCTGGCTTTGGTAGGCTAACGCTGAGACTCTAGCAGACAGCCTGAGAGGGTGGGTTCAGGCCTCCATCGGGGTAGGGGTTCAGAGCTCAGCAGACCACCAGAGAGCACTGGGTTCTGTCCTCCCTCTGGCCTTCAACTACCAGAGGGCCTGAAAACCCAGGGGACTGCCTGACAGCCCCCTGATTCTGCCTCCAAGTAGTGGTGAGCTTCCCCTAATTGTACCATACCATCCCCCTACCTGGGATTTTGTGAAGCTTTTCCCAAGGCCCCAGGGCAGATCTGGCTTTGGTAGGTTAAGGCTGAGATCTTAGCAGACAGCCTGAGAGGGTTGGTTCAGACCTCCATTAGTATAGAGGCTGGTATATCAGCAGACCACCAGAGTGCTGAGTTCTGGTCCCCCTCTGGCCTCCCTCTGGCATAGGGTTGACAATGCATGGGACTTCCTGAGTCAGCCTGGATCCGGCCTTCATATGGTGAAGGAAGCCTGAGTGTACCTGACTGTAACCTGAATTGGGCTTCTGTGAATACCCCTGAAGCCATCAGTTCCCTCCAAAATAAACCTGAGAGAACATGAACACTGTACCAACCAACTTTACATAACCAGTGAAGAAATGATCTAGGTACCCTGATAGTACAAACAGAAGCATACGACAACTTAAATCTCATTTCAGAATCATAAACAACAAAAGAAGTTCACATGCCAAAAACACAGAGAAAAGAAGTTCACATACCAAAAACACAAAGAAAGAATAATAAAATGGAAAGTGAAAACACTCTGTCCCCATCAAACCCCACCACCCCTGTAGAAGAGTTTGACAAGGAGAACCCCTTAGAGATAACCCAGGACACTGAATTTAAAAGGACAATCACATACATGATCAAGGAATTCAATGAATTTAAAGAACACATGAATAAACAAATCAACGAGCTAAAAGAAGATAGAGATAAACTTCTGAATGAATTCACGAAAGCGATAGAAACATTGAAGAAAACTCAGGCAGAAGTGAAAAAGTGCAAAACTCAATAATCGAACTTGAAACAACAGGAGAAAGCCTCACCTCTAGAATGAATGAAATGGAAAATAGAATACCAGCACTGGAGGATAAAGTTGAAGAATAGGACCACTCAAGCAAAGAGTTGGAAAAATGGAAAAAACAAAGGAATGGAATATGCAAGAGATGTGGGACACCATGAAAAGACCAAATCTACAGATTGTAGGAATAGAGGAAGGAGAAGAATTTCAGATTAATGATGTTGACCAGATCTTATACAGGATTGTAGAAGAGAATTTCCTAAAATTAAGGAAAGACATCCCCATACAAACACAGGAAGCACATAGAATATCAAATAAGATCAGAAAAGAAGCTCCCCATGATATATCATAATAAAAAACACTAAATGTACAGAACAAAGAGAGAACACCAAAAGCAACAAAAGAAAAACAACAAGTCACATACAAAGGAAAGCCCATCAGAATCCCTTCCATTACATGAATAGCCTGAAAGAATACATGTCAAAACCAGCCCTGCAAAGAATACTTGAAGGAATACAGAGAGCAAAGAGAGAAACAACAACACTTAGGGGCGATGAAAGAAAATAAACAAAGATATAATCTAGGAAACACAACATTACACAGAGAACACGAACAACAATCAAAACCACAGCAGCCAATACATGTCTTTCAATAATAACCTTAAACGTAAATGGACTGAACTCCCTAGTCAAAAGACACACACTAAGTGAATAGATTAAGAAACAAAATCTATCTCTTTGCTGTCTGCAAGAAACCCATCTCACTTTGAAGAACAGGCACTACCTTAAGGTAAAAGGATAGAAAAGAATATTCCAAGCAAATGGCACTAAGAAACAAGCAGGGGTGGCAATTCTAATATCTGACAAACTAGACTTCAAAGTAAAACTAATCAGAAGAGATAAGGAAGGTCACTTCATTCTGATCAAAGGAACAGTTAACCAAGGAGATATTACAATCCTTAACACATATGCACCAAATTCTGGTACACCCAAATTCATAAAAAACAACACCTCATGACTATAAGACATAGATTAACCCCAAATCAGTAATAGTAGGGGACTTCAATACCTCACTGTCTCCACTAGACAGGATAACTGGACAAAGCATAAACAGATGGACATCTGAATTAAATGATAACATACATCAAATGGACCTAAAAGACATCTTTCAGTTATTCCACTCAAACACCAAAGAATACACTTTCTACTCAGCACCTTATGAAACTTTTTCAAAAATTGACCACATACTGGGCCACAAAACAAACTTCAACAAATAAAATAAAATTGAAATAATTCCATGCATTTTATCAGACCACAAAGAAATAAAGCTCAAAACCAACACTGGACAAAGCCTTAGTCATTACACAAACTTGTGGTGATAGAACACACTCCTAAAAAATAAGTGGGTCAAAGGAGAAATTAAGAAAGAAATAAAAAAATACTGAAATTCATTGAAAAGGACAATGCAACACAACATAACCTCTGGGACAAATTAAAAGCAGTCCTAAGAGGAAAGTTTATAGCTCTAAGTGCCTACATTAAAAAATTAGAAAAATCCCAAACAAATGACATAACACTGCAACTCAAGGCACTGAAAAGGCAAGACCAGATGAACCCAAACCCAGCAGAAGAGAAGAAATAAAAATCAGAGAAGAAATTAATGAAATAGAAATAATGAAAACAATAAAAAGAATCAGTGAATCTAAGATCTGGTTCTTTGAAACCCAAAAGAAGATAGACGCTTAACCCAGTCAACCAAAAGAAAGAAAGAGCAAATCCAAATTAACAAAATCAGAGCTGAAAGGGGAAACATCACAACAGACACTCAAAAGATCCAGACCATTATAAGGAAATATTTTTAAAACCTATATGCTATTAAATCTGAAAGTCTAAAAGAAATGGATGGATATCTGAAATCATGCGAACCTCCAAAGTCAAACCAAAAATAGATGAAGAGTTTATACACACCCACAACATATAAGGAAATTGAAATAGTAATAAAAAGCCTCCTAACTAAAGAGAAAATCAAGGCCCAGATGGATTAATAGCAAAATTCTACCAGACATTTAAAGAAGCCCTCCAACCAAAACTACTTAAATTATTCAAAACGATAGAAACAGAGAGAGAACTCCCAAATTCCTTCTGTGATGCCAGCATCACTCTAATACCCAAACTGGGTACAGACCCAACCAAAAAAGGAAACTATAGGCCCATATCCTTAATGAACATAGATGTGAAATTTTTCAACAAAATACTTGCAAACCGCATACAGAAACACACTAAACAGATCATTCACCATGATCAAATAGGCTTTATCCCAGAGATACAGGTATGGTTCAATATATACAAGTCAATAAACATCATTAATCATATAAATGCACTCAAAGACAGAAAACACATTGTCATCTCAATAGATGCAGAAAATGCTTTTGACAGAATTCAGCATGCATTTATGTTCAAAGCCTTGAGGGAATTGGACTGGAGGGAACATATCTCAACATAATTAAAGCCATATATAACAAACCCACAGCCAACCTCATTCTAAATGGAGAAAAATTGGAACCATTCCCATTAAAATCAGGAACCAGAAAAGGATGTCCACTATCTCCACTCCTTTTCACCATAGTCCTTGAAACTCTTGCTAAAGCAATAAGACAGGAGAAGGAAATTAAAGGAGTACTAATTGGCAAAGAAGAGGTCAAACTATCACTTTTTGCAGATGATATACTATAGCTAAGAGATCCCAAAACTAGAACTGATCAACACTTTCGGTATAGTGGCAGGTTATAATATCAATTTACAAAAATCAGTAGTCTTTATATATACCAATAACAATCCCTTGGAGAAAGAATACAATACAGGGGAATGCTCTGATTTACAATTGCTGCAAAAAATTAAAATATCCTGGAATAAACCTGACCAAAGACACCAAAGATCTCTACAATAAAAATTTAAATAATTAAAGAAAGAGATTAGGAAGACACCAGGAGATGGAAGGGCCTCCCATGGTCATGGACTGGAAGAATTAATATTGTGAAAATGACCATCTTACCAAAAGCAATATATAGATTCAATGCAATCCCAATCAAAATCCCCATGATATACTTTGTAGAATTAGAAAAATCCCTCCTTAAATTTATATGGAGGCACAAAAGACCCTGGATAGCCAAAGCAACCCTGAGCACAGAGAGAAACACTGGAGGGATTACTATATGAGGTCTCAAAGTATACTACAGAGACATACTCATAAAAACAGCATGGTACAAATAGCAGACACAAAAACAGATACATAGATCAACGGAACATCATTGAAGATCCAAACTTGAGTACATGCAATTTCATCCACCTAATATTTGACAGAGGTGCCAAGAACACACAATGGAGGAAAGACAGCATCTTCAACAAATGGTGTTGGCAGAACTGGACCTCTACCTATAGAAGAATGAAGCTAGATCCTTATCTTTCACCTTGCACAAAAGTCAACTCCAAATGGATCAAAGACCTCAATGTGAAACTGGAAACCCTGAAACTATTAGAAGAAAATATTTGCAGTAACTTACAGGGTATAGGTGTAGGAAAGGATTTTCTAAATCAGACAGAAGTTGCTCAGGAATGAAGATCAGCAATCAATAAATGGGACAACATTAAACTAAAAAGCATCTGTACAGCAAAAGAAACAATCAAGAAAGAGAAGAAAAAACCCATGGAATGGCAAAATATCTTCACCAGTGACACATCTGACAGAGGTTTCACATCCAGAATATATAAAAAACTCAAAAAAACAAAGAATCAAGAAACCAAATGACCCAATTAAAAGAGGGGCTAAAGACCTAAACATAGCGTTCTCAAAGGAAGAAATAAAGATGGCTAAGAAACATCTCAAAAAGTGTTCAACATTGTTATTAATTAGGGAAATGCAAGTTAAAATGACCGTAAGATATCCCCTCACCCCAATCAGACTGGCTAGGATCACAAGAACAAATGCTATCAAACAGTGGCAAGGATGTGAAGAAAGGGAAATGCTCATTCACTGCTGGTGGGATTGAAAACTAGTTCAGCCTCTATGGAAAACAGTGTGGAGAACTCAAAAATCTAAAAGTGAACCTACCATATCACCTGGTTATACCACTCCTTGGCATATACCCAAAGGACTCATCCTATTGTAGAGACACTTGTACAACCATGTTTTTTTGCTGCTCTTTTCACAATAGGTAAGAGATGGAAGCAACATAAGTGCTCCTCAAGTATGAATGTTTAACAAAAATGTGATATGTTTACAAAATGGAGTTCTATTCAGCAGTAAAGAAAGATGAAATAATGAAATTTGCAGGCAAATGGATGGATCTAGAATCTGTTACACTAAGTGAAGTAAGACAGAGTCAGAAAAACAAATAATGTATGTACTCCTTCATATGTGGCTCCTAGCACCAAATCCTTTTAAATTCCAGGTCCTTTTAATAAGACGATGCTATATAGCAGTCCCTTCTGCATGAAACAACTATCATCAACACAACTTTGGCTGAGCCTTATCACTAAACACAGTCACAATTGGGCTTGATGACAGTTGTGCTCATTCATTAAAGGACTGCCAAGCAGGGTCACTGGACCCTCACCTGAGTATCCAGCAACTCTTCCCAGCCAAGTAGTCCAGCCTTAGAAGACAAAAGAAAAATGAGGAAGAACCCAATAGAAGGATGCTTTTGGAAGCCCTTGTCAAGAAGCCCCAGTGGGCTTTCATATGAACATTTGAAAATTTCCCTGTTCTGACTTTTTTCTAGTTCCCTGTCTAGAACTTGCAATGCTAATTACTCTTGCCCTTACTTCTCCTTCACATCTCCTATTCATGATTCAAGGGCTTTCTTTTCCCCTTAGAGACAACAGTTATGCAATTTGGGCATCTTTTAGATAGACTCACTGAAGGGGTACTCCAATTGCCTCACCCTGTATCCCTGTTCAGAATGGCAGAAGCCAGAGCAGTCTGCGTCCCTATTCCCTATTGACAATTTAGGTAATCCCTTCAGAGAACGGTGTGATAAGAATAGGAGGTAGGAATTGGCTAGGCAGTTAGGATAAAAAGACCCCCCAAAATGTAGCCAGTTTCTGGACTAAAAGTCAAAACATTCTTGGGCCTGTTAGCAACACAGTCTGTTCCAAAGGCCAAAAATTTTTAAAGTATTTGGGAGCTTGTATCTAATCCTTAAAAGAGTTTACAGTTACCTCTTCAGTGGGGGGGGAGGCGTGTTGGAGGGGAGGGAGTGAGCATGAATTTGTTCAAAACACCTTATATGCATGTATGAAATTCTCAATAAAGTTTTTGTAAAAGTTAAAAAAAAATCCAGTTTTCCACCCAAACACCACCACCTGCACAGAACTAGCTTCCTGCTATTTCATAAACTGGTATTATTAATCTTACATTGTCTTTACTTGTCACAAAGTTCCCTCTAGGGGTTTTTGTTGCATAGAAATTCTATCTTAGGCACCTGTAAATGTTGTGTGATACTTTTTGTAAAGAGGAATTATAACCAGGAGTGAAAAGTTTAAGTTCCCAAGCATACAGATAGATAACCCCCTTAATAATTTCTATTCTATTAATCAACTATTACTATTTTGAAGAAGTAAGCCAAGCATAACCTTCAGATGCCACAAATCAGCAGTTAGCAGGGCACTCTCTGACCTGTTCCCAAGATAACCAGGGTTCAGCTTGCATGTATTCCTATATACTGGGCCAACTGCTTGATAATTTTAGAAACTAGAATCAGCCTAAACTTTAACGTGATGTAGCTATGGTGAAGAAGGTGCCCTGTTACAGTATGTAAGGGCACCTGTGTCATGCAATGGCAGAGGAGGACAAGAAATTGTCACATACTTTGGAAATGGGATTATGGAGAGTTGTTAGCTGCCATTTGGGTGTTAAGATTTGTACACAGGTTTTCTGCAAGAACAACCAGTGTTCTTAGGAGATGAGTCATCTCTCCATCCCTAAGATTCAAACACAATTTACTTCTAATTACATTTAAAACTGTCAGTATCCCACAATCCTAATTAACATCAGATTTCTCTCTATCTAGGCAGTTGTTAAAAAGGAAGACAACAAGATATTTTCAGAAGTGTCATATAAATTCCTCATATGGTTTTCAGTAGGTAAATTTTCTTTTATAGAATGCACAGAAGAGGTGTTACTCTCCAGAACACATTTTGTTGGCCATCCTGATTTCTGGAGGAAGAAGAGCTGCAGTACTTTCAGTAAGTTGTCAATTCGGTAATGAAGCAGGCAGAGCTTGGAATCTCAGTAGTTTAGATCAATTGGCAGGTTTTACTTTAAATTTCTAATTTCTGTTTCTGTTAGACAATCATCAAATTTATATTCTTTATACTTATTGATCAATTAACTCAAATTTTTAATTTAATTTTTGTTTGTTACAAATGTATATGTACATTTTTTTCTTAATCTATGGAATGTAATTGATTGTAGATGTCTATCAGTTAACAGAAACCAGTTCAATTAACCCCTCTTCTCTAAGCACTGACATTGCAGTGGAGATGATGTGCTGAAGATAATCCCTGGTACTATATATTATGTAATAGAATTGACTCATCTTTAAAAAAAAAGATTTAATATTTAAAATAATTGTAATTTAGTTTACAGACATTATGGAAAAGATATGGCAAGACTAGACATGTTTATAAACTTGGCAACTAAGTGTAATAATAGTTATTGTAGACCAGTAATAAATATATGGAATATAAAAGTAAAAAATAGTCTGCACCAAATTAACATATCCCCTTGGATATTATCAGATGAATGATACTAGCATATTTACCTGATGACAAGACAGAAGATGGTGATGTACATCTTTTCGATATACTGGTTAATTCAACACAGAAAATAACATGCAGTTTATTTAGAATTGCCAATATATTCAACTTAATTACTTAAATTTCATAAACATGTCATTACTTAAATGTAGTTATATTGTAACCTTACTTTATATTACCAAATGTATCATGCAATTTGTATTACATAATGTGAATGATTCCATAAAAAATTAGCTTCTAGGAGCTGAAGAGATGACTTAGACATCAAGTTTATTTGCTGATGTTGTAGAATACTGAACTTCAATTCTCAGAGCCCAAGCAGGTGGTACACAACAACAAACTGCCACTCCATCTGCAGCAGATCAGACAGTCTCTTCTGCCTTCCACAGACATCCATATACATGTTAACATACATACACACAGGCACATACACATAACTAAAAGAAAAATAAAATTTTTTAATGTTTCTAAATTTTAATTCATCCATTAATAAATTATAAGTTAGTTTGAAGAGGAAAAAATTAGAATTATATACAAATATCATTTACTATAATTATTTTAAATTCCTATTATAGTTTTCCATTGTTTTGTGCACCTCTTAGTTGTAAAAGCATAAAAAGTGATTAACTATAGTATTGTCATTTGAAGTCAATGTGGGACACAAAAGAAAATATTGAAAGGATAAAAAGCCAAAGACTCTGTTTCTAATTGTGTCATTCCTCATTGTCTTAAAGTACTTTGGTCATAGTTTTTTTTTGTTTATTTTCTAGTAGAGCAAAACAAAATAATCAGATAGAATATGTTATAGAATTATCACAGATTAACCCAGTGAATTAATAATTTTATAATTTTGTCAACTACTTTGGGTAGAAGGGAAAAGCAATCTACTTGTTAGGTTTTAATGGCTGGTCAGATAAACTAATCACCTCATTAAAAAATTCAACCTAACATTGCCCATATTGAATTCACCTTCACCTATGTTGTGTCTTTAAACATGAGCATGGCTTTAGTTGATCTCATATACTATTTAATTTTAATTTGTTTAAATGAACTCTTTGCTTATAATGTCTTCCAAAGGTGATAAAGTTGATAATTTTAAATTTTGCTTTGCAGTGTTGTATTTAACATCATAGGCACTGTGGTATATCTTAGATTCCAGTCCCAGACTATTGATCAATCGTACATTTATTACATTTCTAAACCCCTTATTAATAAAATGTAATAGAAAACAGTGCATAGATAGGGCTGTTATATTAATGTTTGGAAATGTACAGTGACCTATGTGAAGATATCTATTTTATTAAACCTACTTAATTAATATTTAAAACCATAAAATAATAAATATTACCTGACCTTCCAACAATAAAATTATACTTATCATAGATAATTCATATTCAAAAGAATTAGAAACAATTTTGACCATCTTCTGTAAGTCAGAAAGAAAACATTTCCAAATTATTAAAGTGTCTCCTAATATATTCACTTGATAGTCTTCCTTTTCATATGTTAAGATCTGCTTTAGGAATCTCTAATGATCCCATTCTTTTTCTCCTGTTAGATACTGATCCCCTTGAGGTACTCATGAGGCAATATAAAAATAATAATATCAATAACAATACCACTGTAACACATGCAATTACAAAAATATTTGTTTTACTCATCTAATATACATAACTACATGTTCAGGTGAAATTAAATCAATGGATGAAAAATGTCAATTCAAATTTGCAATCTGTTTTGTCTTTGAGAAGTCCTTTAAGTTTCTTTATGCATCCTAAATCAAGCATCCACAATTGATATTATTTGTATGTATAAAGTGTGAAGAACTCAACCACATATTTGTTTCTGTGTAACAAAGTTTAATGGGTGGCATAACAGATCATTTGCATAGTAGGACCAAGATAGGAATAAACATCCCAAGTATATGCATCAGTGACTAGTTTTGAAGTAGAAAAGAGAAATATCAACAAAATTACTACAAAATTACTACAAAATTAATAACCCAGCTTTAATGTCTGTGTACTTCAGTTCTTTAAGAGAGCTGTTCTTCCTGTTTCCATGAGCATGCTGGAATCCCATGCATGTTCTCATGAATAACTTCATTTCTGTGAGTTTCTGACACTCTAGTGTGTCATTGTTACCTTACAGGTTACTACATTTGGCATGATCATCATCATCATCAAAAGCTTATCATATGCTATCATATTATTGTCAATATCAATATTTTATAAGAGAACTCATAAAATTTATTAAGGGTTATTAGAAGTAAAAGTTGCTGGCTCATGCCTTTAATCCCAGTGCTGGGGAGGCTGAGGCAGGTGGATCTCTGTGAACTCAAGGCCAGCCTGGTCTATATAGTGAGTTCCAGTCCAGCGGGAACTATAGGGAGACACTGTCTCAAAAAAGAAGACCAAAAAAAAAGTTAAAAATATTAAATGTAATGATGGAAAATCCTTGTAATATTTTCTGATAAATATACATTAATGTATTAATGCTAAAGACTTGTATTTTGGCTTAATGAAATCATATCCAACTATTATTGCTGCTAGAAAAAATAATATTAAGAAAATATTACTTAGAACATTTTAATTTAAAATTAAAAATCAATTATGAACAATATTTTGGAAATGAGTATATTTATGTCATTCTATGTTAACATGGATAATTATAGTGGATTGCTTTAAACTATTATTGGCTTCTTAAAACATTCCACTTCATTTAAAAAAACCCTGTCAATTAAACACATACCTAAAATATGTATCTATGTATTTGAGAAATATTTTTGTATGCAAAAATGCACTTACATTTATAAAAAGGCATATAATTAACACAATTTAGGCCAGAATATAACATCTTTATATATTTATATTCATTTTTATTTATGCTTAAACAGTGGAAAATACTAAGGAAATATTAAAAGAATGAATAAAGCAAAAATAAATATCTATTTCAAAAATTTTGTTGAATTTTTTGTGATTTTCATACATTATAATGTGATGGTATTTATATCCCTTCTCCTATCCCCACCACACCTTACTGTCCCCTACCCAATTTAATTATTTCTGTGATGTATGTAAAATGACTGATTTGTATCTCCAAATGTTCTTTAGTTTGGGTCCATACACTGGAGCTCAGTTGACATACCAATGGCCCTATCTCTGTAAGGGAATATCTCTCAACCTCCCAGCAGCCATTAGTTGCCAAAATTCCTTAGGTTGGGTTGGGATTTCCTATCTAAATTCCCATTGTCTATACTGAAATTTTTCCTGGTGTGAACTTGCGTGGGAATTGTACATGCTGTCACCATTGTTGTGAGTTCATATGACTAACTGACCAACTGTTTGGAAATCTGAGTTTCATTGTGGTCATCCACCCACTCTGTTCTTTACAATCTTTCTGCCTCCTCTTCACAATGATCCCTGAACCTAGTGAGGTAGAGGTGAAACAGATGTCCTATTCAGGGCATCTGCGGCTTCTTGATCTCTGCACACTGGCCAATCGTGGATTTCTGTGATACCATCTGCTGTATAAGAAAACTCCTGCCCTCTGCTTCCCTGGGCTGCATGGCCTGTTTCATGGAGGCTGGGGATGAGCTCTTTCTCAGGGCCACCACTGCTTCCTGATCCCTTGCATCCACATGGAACCAGTTCCTTTCCAAGGTCTCCAGGAGCCCTCTGGGCCTGGTCCCATCCTCACCTCCCTCAGCTTCCCTGGGCTGCACAACCAGCCAGCCTCTTCCCTGGACACCTGGGCTCACCTTTTGGCTTCCTGATCCTTTGCATCCAGACCAACCCTGTTCCTCAGTTCAGTCCCTAGGAGGACTTGGGGCCTCTTCCCACCCCCATCTCCCTTTGCATCTCTGAGTTTCAAGGCCACCAGCTGTGGGTCACCAGCATCTTTCCTGGGCCCTGCTCCCAGGCCCATTCAACCCCCAAATTGCTGAGGCCAAAAACTTTCCTGGAGGGATCCAGGCCTTAGGAGAAAGCATGAGAGCATCTGATCCTCATCTGACTTGAGCCTCTGTGGGAAAGCCTGAAGACAAAAGCAATCTGGCCACTCCAATAGAAAATTAAAAGAGAGAACTGGAAGCTTAGAGGAAGCAGTTTTTCATGCCCAAAATGTAAACCACATAAAGTTTACAAAAATAAGCAGACCTAAACTTGAATATTTGAGTCTCACACAAGAATCAGAAACTACAAAAGAAATTCACATGCCAAAACCACAGAGAAAAAATAATAACATGAAAAACCAAAATAACATATCCCCACCAAATAACAATAGTCCTTTAGAGGAGTAAAATGAGAACCCCATAGATATAATGCAGGATGTGGAGCTCAAAAGAACAATTATAAACATGATAAATGAATTCAATGAATTTAAAGAACACACAAACAAAGAAATCAAAGAACTGAGTAAAAAATGTGGGACACCATGAAAAGACCAAAAGAGACAGAAACATTGAAGAAAACTCAGGCAGAAATGAAGAAGGAAGTGCAAAACTCAATAAGCCAACTAGAAACAACAGGGGAAAGTCTCACCTCTAGAATGAATGAAATGGAAAGCAGAATATCAACACTGGAAGATAAAGTGGATGAACTGGACCACTCAAGCAAAGATTACAAAAAATTTAAGAAAGCACAAGAATGGAATATGCAGGAATTGTGTGACACCATAAAAGACCAAACTTATGAATCATGGGCATACAGGAAGGAAAAGAAACCCATGATAATGGCATGGAACAGATCTTCAGCAGAATCATAGAAGAAAATTTTCCAAAATTTAAGAAAGATATACCAATACAAATACAAGAAACATATAGAACACCAAATAGACAGGACCAGAAAATAAACTCTCCACGGAACATCATAGTAAAAAGAGTAAACAAACAGAATGAAGAGACAATCCTGAAAGCTGCAAAAGAGAAACAAGTCACATATAAAGGAAAGTCCATCAGAATTACAGCTGTCTTATCAATGCAAACCATGAAAGAAAGCCAGAAGAGCCTGGACCAAAGTATTCCCAGTGTTAAATGACCACAGATGCCAACCCAGATTACTATATCTAGCCAAAATGTCTATTATAGTTGAAGGGGAAAGAAAAATCTTCCATGACATAAATAGGCTGAAGGAATTCTTGTCCACGAAACCAGCCCTTCAGAGAATTCTGGAAGCAATACAAAGAGCTGAAGAAAGGAATGACTATACCCAAGGGGTTGTGGAAAGAAATTCAATGAAAGTATAACTGATGAAAAGTACAGCTGTATCAAGAATGTAAACAGAATTAAAAATGACAAGATTTAATACATATCTTTCATTAATAATTTTCATTTTAGTGGACTGAACTCCCCAGTCACAAGACAGACTAGGTGAATGGATTAAAAAACAAAACCCACCGTTTTGTTGTCTGCAAGAAACTCATCTTACTTCGAAGGGCAGCTGGTATTAAGGTGAAAGGATGGAAAAAAATATACCAAGCAAATGGTACTAAGAAAAAAGTAGGCATTGCAATTCTAATATCTGGAAAAATATACTTTAAACTAAAACTAATCAGAAGAGATAAAGAGGACCACTTCATTCTGATCAAGAAAACAAGAAACCAAGAAGATATTATAATCATGAACATATATTCACCAAACTCTGGTGCACCCAACTACATAAAAACAATACTTCAGGACTTTAAGACCCAGATTAATTCCAACTCACTAATAGTAGGGGACTTCAGTACCCCACTGCCTCCATTAGATAGGTCAACAGGGCAGAGAATTAACAGAGAGACATCTGAATTAAGCAATACCACATATCAAATGGACCTTACAGACACCTACTGAGTATTCCACCCAAGCACCAAAGATCATACTTTGTACTCAGCACCCCATGGAACCTTCCCCAAAACTGACTAGATAATAAAACACAAAACAGTAAATACAAAAAGATTGAAATAATTCTATGCATTATATCAGACCACAATGTGATAAAGTTTGCAATCAACACTGGAAGAAGCCCTAGCCACTGCATGAACACATGGAGATTAAACAACACACTCCTGAATGATGAATGAGTCAAAAGAGAAATTAAGAAAGAATAAAAGTATTCCTCCAACTAAATGAAAAGGACAATACAACACAACAAAACCTCTGGGACACCCTGAAAGCTGTCCTTAGAGGGAAGTTTATAGCTCTAAGTGCCTACATCAAAAAATCAGAAAGAACACAAATAAATTACTTGACATTGCAAATCAAGATGCTTGAAAAGCAACAAAAAATGAAACCCAAACCCAGCAGACAAGAAGAAATAATAAAAACCAGGGAATAAATTAATGAAATCAAAAAAAGAAAACAATACAAAGAATCAATGCTTCTAAGACCTGGTTCTTTGAAAAGATAAACAAGATTGACAGACCACTAGCCCAGTTAACCAAAAGAAAGAAAGAGCACCTCCAAATCAACAAAATCGGAGATGAAAGGGGAAACATCACAACAGACACCAGAAAGATACAGAACATTATAAGGGAATACTTTAAAAACCTATATGCTACTAAATATGAAAACCTAAAAGAAATGGATGGATATCTAAAGGCATGAGAACTACCAAAACTCAACCAAGAAGAGATTAACAGCTTAAACAGACCCATAACACAAAAAGAAATTGAAACGGTAATATAAAACCTCCCAACTAAAAAAAAAAGCCCAGAACCAGATAGATTTACTACAAAATTCTATCAGACATTTAAAGACGATCTACACCCAATACTACTTAATTTATTCAAAAAGACAAAAAAGGAGGGAGAACTTCCAAATTCCCTCTATGAAGCCAGCATCACTCTAATACCAAAGTCAGGTAAAAGAAATAC
>NW_008349989.1:3045724-3072839 GCF_000622305.1 Nannospalax galili
GGACCTCCTACGCTCACGGATTGATTAGAAGAGTTAATATTATGAAAATGACCATCCTTCCGAAAGCCGTTTATAGATTCAATGCAATGCCAATCAAAATCTCCATGACTTTTTTCACAGAATTGGAAAAAGAATCCTAAGATTCATATGGAAGCATGAAAGACCTCGGATAGCCAAAGCAACCCTGAGCACTAAAAGCAATACTGGGGGGATTACTATACCAGATTTTAAGCTGCATTGCAGAGCTATAGTAATAAAAACAACATGGTACTGAGACAAAAATAGACCCATAGGTCAATGGAACAAACTTGAAGACCCAAATATGAATACATGTAATTTCAGCCACCTGATATTTGACAAAGGGGCCAAGAACATTCATTGGAGGAAAGACAGCATGTTCAGCAAATGGTGCTGGCAAAACTGGATCTCCACCTGTAGTAGAATGAAACTAAACCCATATCTTTCACCTTGCACAAAAGTCAATTCCAAATGGCTCAAAGACCTCAATGTAAAGCCTTAAACTCTGACACTGTTAGAAGAAATCATTGGCAAAAATCTAAAAGATATAGGTGTAGGAAAGGATTTTCTAAACCAGACATCAGTTGCTCAGGAAACAAGGTCAAGAATCAACAAATGGGACCTCATTATACTAAAAAGCTTCTGTACATCAAGGGAGCAAACCAGGGAAGTGAAGATAAAACCAACGGAATGGGAGAATATCTTTACCAGTGACACATCTGACAGAGGTTTAATATCCAGAATATATAACGAACTCAAAAAACAGAGAATCAAGACAAGAAGTAACCCAATTAAAAGATGGGCTAAGGAGTTTAACATAGAGTTCTCAAAAGAAGTAAAGATGGGTACAAAGCATCTTAAAAGATGTTCAACATCACTAATAACTAGGGAAATGCAAACTAAAACCAGTCTACAAAGAGGAGAGTTAACACAGAGGAAACACCTCCATGCTTTCAAGCGAAGCCAGCCATGGTCAAGAGGACCTTCGACTTATCTTCACATAGGTAGAACTGGTAAAAGAGAGGAGCCAGGGGCTCCTCCTAAGCCCATGTGACCCCTGAGGAACAGATCCTCAAATGACCTTAAGAGTAAAAATAAATTGGTTTATCTGGGCCAACTGTATGGCCTTAAACACCCAAAAGGAAAGTACAACCAAATGTTAAAGGGCCAATATAATTTTTTAAGAGTCCATATGTGTAGCTAAAGGCTATATAACAAGGAACAATGCCAGATAGGAGAGATCTTCTTTTGAGTTGTTGGCCTGGGTGGCCCAAGGGATTCCCAGATAGTAACCCAGCATAGAACTGGGGTAATAAACAGCAGACCCCAATCTTATCTAAAGGAGTATTGACAACTGATTGCTGTTAGATGATGAACAGCTGACCTTCCTAAAATAAAGACCTCTAGATGGGCTGACTAGATTCACCAGATGGACAAGTAGTGGGGAATGGCTGGGGGTGCTGAGTATACAACAGACAATAGCAGGGATAATAGAGTATAAGGACTCTAGTTGGTGGAGGGAGGCTACGGGAGGGTGCCATCTGGGAAGTGGGTGTGTAGCTGAATGAGATGGTTAGGGATGTTCTGTGTGATAAATACACACAAAAAATTCAACAAATTAAAAAATGTATTATATTTGTGGAAGGAGCATAAAAGTTTACGTCATGTTAATTAGTAGAGGTGATGAACATTACTATTTAAATCTAACTGATGACTTTATACACATACACAGGCACCAAGGATCTGAGTGCAAACGATTATGACTAGTAATGATGAGATACATAGAGTTTAGAGACACATGTGCTAACATCTCAGTGTTAGCAGCAAAAACAATGAGTCTTTCTGTAAGAAACAGTATATATTAGAATGAAATGGAGATCTTTTTTGAGGATTAAAAACTCACTCAATTTTATGTCTTATAGTGCTTATACTGAGTTCAATATTGTACAATTGTATTGATTCAACAGTGAACCTGGAAATTTTATAGCCACTTTTGAAGGAGATGTATCCTTGCTCTGGAGTGTGTTACTGAGTATGTTAAAGCTGTAATGAAATGCTTCTTCTAATGATGTGGCTTTTAAGTTTTTAAAAAATTAAAATTAAAAAAAAGAAAACTCCTGGTGATAGTTTAGAGATGCATCCATCCTATGTGTAGTAGTTGAATTGAAGATGTATCAATTAGGGTTAAGTGTTTCACAGACATGTATTCTCTATGTTTGACCTGTTCTGGAGCTGTGGAATAGTCTCCATCTCTGAAAATGAAGCTTCTTTGATAACTGGTGAGAGGTATAACTGTGTGTAAATATGAGGATCCCCAGGACCCATGTGGATGCTGGGTGGGAGTGCTGAAGCAAGTCAGAAAGATTGCACGGGTCAGAACTTATTGAGTTTCTGTGCATTTCACACAATACAACTTAATCATATTTAGACCCTTCTCCCCCAGCTGCAACCCCACACTCAAGTTTTCATGTGACTCTAGCAAACTTGTTCCTAAAAACTGGAGTATCATAAAGGTAGACTCTGAGTATTCCAAATGTAAACGTGTCACTTACTGTTTCCTTCTCCGAAATGAAGAAGTTTTAGACTTGTTGCAGCAGATCAATTCTTCTAAATTTGTGACTGGCTCCTGAAACATAAATTAAAAATTATTATTGTATGTGTGTGCATAGCATATATGTTCAAGAGTGGGTATATAGAAGCTAGAGTGAATTTTTTGGAACCGAATATCTCTTTCTACCTCCATGTGGGCTCTGGGATTGACTTTAGGCAGTCATGCTAGGCTTACACAGCCAGCACTGCCACCCACTGCAACATCCTACTGAGTCCAAAACTTCCTTTTCTGCAGGATCAGGATGTCATTGTTGGTAGTACTCTAACCTTGGTATGTATTGCACATTTCATTTCATATTTGTTATTGTTGTTGTTTTTCCACTTTCAAGTTGGCAAATTATTTTCTTTTGTGCTTCTAATACATTAGTTAAGTGATCTTGGTCCAGGGTTATAACAAGAGAAGGAAGCTTTAAAAGAAGAACATGGGGTATTTTGGGAACAGCTTTGTGAGAGTCCTAGTCTTATTTGTCAGCTTATCAAAGCCCAGAGTCATAATTGAGATATTTCCAAGCTCAGATTTGTGACATGTCTATGAGCGACTATCTTGATTGTTCATTGAAGTAGGAGGGCCCACACACTGTGGACTGCAGTATTTCCTGGGTATCTGGTCTCTGGTTGGAAAATAGTTAAAATTATGGGTATGCTGGCATTGACACAAAAAGGGTAGCACAATTGTTTCTACCTCACGTTCCCCCTTGTGTACCTGCCGTGAATTCTATCAATGATAAAATATAAACTGATAGAAACCCTTTTCCCTTTTAAGTTGCTTTTAGTCAGAGTGTTTTATGAAATCAGCAGAGATCAAACTAGAATAGCGACCATAAGAGAAACTACAGTGACAAATGCCATCATAGTGGAGAAGGTGTTGAGAGACCACAGGTGGGCAGGCACAGCTCCAAGGGGAGGTTTAGCCTCCTTTATTCACTGCATTGAAAGGCTTAATGTCACTCGACTAATCCAATTCCTACCTCTGGGTAGATTTTAACCCCACCAATATAACAGTAGAATTATAGAATGAAATATCAAAACTTTTATCAAAAGTAACCAAGTTTAATAAAAAGTAATGAAATTCAGATTTTATAGCATGTATTTCAACAGCAGTAATCTGAGCAATATTGCAATTCATTATTATTTTAAATAATTAAATAAAAGGAATTTGGAAAATGTGACAGTATGTAAAATTTTTCATATAATGACCATATCCAAAATATTGCAGAAAGATCCACAGAATGTTATAAGAATTCAAAGGTGAGAGTAATCTTAAAAGATCATTAAAAATCACCAGTTTTATTATTGAAAATGAAATTTACCACTGATGATTAAGATGAAAAAATAATTTTAAGATAATACTTACAGACTAAAGTGTTAAATGGGATATTTCATATAACTGTTGTTTTAGGGAAGTTAGGGAGCAAGAATTAGGCAAATATCCAGGTGGTAATGTTTTCAAGTTGGCCTTTGTATTACACAATGAAAAATTATCTTAAAAGCTTGTAACTACCCTCATAGTTAATAAACATTGCAGTACTGACCTTTCCTTAAATAATCTAAAGTTCCTGAGCAGTTACTAATAGACTACAAAACCAAATACTTAAATGAAAAAAAAAGAGAACAAAATATGATTGGATATATTCTAGCCTAAAAAGTTGGAAAAAGTAAACTAACTGCAATAAAATGCCTTTAGTTATGCTACCTCGAGACTTATTTATACCACATCTTAATTCTAAGGTTGTAATGCACCATTCTTCCGAATGAGGTACAAATGAACATTGAGGTTCACCTCCTTACAAAACAAAATCAGCCAAAACCTCCAGACTACACTGGCCCCTTCTTCACCATCCTGCCTGAGACCTCCAGACTAACTGACAAGTATGCATGTTGCCACTCAACAAAGAAGCTTCTTTTTGCAAGATGGAAAAGATTACAGATTACCACAACTGGTCAAACATAAACCAACGTGTCTGAGGTGCCCAGTCCTAAGTGAAACATCTGTAATGGAACCTCTACACCTAAGGCTTGTGGAATTTAGATTAACACAGCATAGAGAGAATTCATTTCTCAACTCTCACCAGCAAAACTTACTTATGCAATACAATGCAATGCACACAGAAGGTCACAACTGGCCAAAGTGTAGAGAGTAAGATACTATAGAATGGATGTCCCTAGATGGGACTTCTATATTAAACATCATCCACCCAGGGCTCAGGGACAATTACAGAAGAGGGGGCTAAAAAATATCCTGTAAGCTCCAAGGGTTGTGGATGACCACAAGGAAACAGAGGCGTCCAGGCTCCTGGGAACTTGCTGAAATGAATGAAAAGCAATGGTGACAGCATGCATAAAATCCATGCAAACACAAACAAGACGAAAACCCAGGATAAAGCTTGGAAAATGGGTAAGAAGCCCCAATCTTATCTGAAGAACTTTGATAGCTGATCACTGCTGGATGAGGGAGAGTTAGTCTTCTTTAAGGGAGTGATGCTAGATAGGTTGATGAGGCCCTAGTTGATGAACTCACACTGAGGGACATCTAGGGACATAAACTTGATTCAATAGGCCTTAATGTTTGTGACAGAATACATGAATGTTCTTTCACATCTTTTGCAAGCTGAACTTTACTTTTCCACCTTTATATATTTGAGGCTCTATCAGTCTTTCGTTTTATCTCCATTTTGCTCTATTGGAAGGCATTCTAACTTTAGTGAACTTATTCATTGACCAAGGTAGTTATCCAGTTTCTTGGCAAGAGAACAATAATATGAAAACGAAAATCTTTGAATCGTGTTGCGAACTTTAAAGTGAATGAAACCAAATTTATCAGCCTCCTGGTAATAAAATGTCAATAATAAATGTTTTACTAAAATTTCTAAAGAAACATTACTGAATTTGTGTCATTATATGTAAAAACTGTATTAGGTCATATCTTATTCTCTTCGTGTTGTATATAACACCCTGACAAAACTAATGTAAGGCAGAAAATGTTCCATTTTGACTTAGGTTTCTAGAAGAATTTTTTTTATCATGGCAGGGAAGAAATGGCAGCTGGTCAGAAGGACATCATGGTAGGACCAGGAGGCTAGACGATCACATTGTATTTGCAGATTGCACAGGAAGTAGGGCAAGGCAAGGATGCTTCAAGACTAGTTTCCAGTAACCCACTTCCTCCAGAAAGACTCCACATGATTAAGGTTCCACAACCTTCCCAAACAGCACTACCAGCTAGAGACCAGGTGATCAGACACTTGAATCTTTTGGGACAATTCACAATAAAACTGTAAGAATTCACCATTTTTCAAGCCATTAAAGAATGGTTATAATGGGAGCTGGAAAGATGAATCAGGAGTTTACATCATTTACTGCTCTTTCAGATTAACCTAGTTCAGATCTTAACACTCCAGTCAGAACGGTCATAATCAGTTTTAACTCCAGATCTAGGGGATCCACCTCCATCTTCTGGACATAAAGTGTACATGTAAATACACAAACACATACCCACACAAACACATACACCTCTCTCTCTCTCTCTCTCTCTCTCTCTCTCTCTCTCTCTCTTGCTCATAACTTAGTGAACTGTACTGTACAAAGTGAACTTTAATGAATAAACATTTAAATATATCATTAGGGTGCTCAATGGAATTTTAGAATAGTACAGCTTATAGAAAAACATCTTAATTATTACAAATATATGAATCATCTTATTGGAAGGGGTAAGGATAATTCTGCCATAAGTACCTTTGGAAATGAGTGAAACCCAACAGCCTAAACTCAAAGAAATAGTAAATATACCCTGTGCCCTTTCTAGAACAATGGGAAGAAGAATGAATTGTCCATGTGATGTTGGAATAGGGGCAGAGCTATCCTATGATTTCTTGTTTACATCAGAGTACATGTAGAGGACTGGGTAAGTGTAAGTGTGTGTGTGTGTGTGTGTGTGTGTGTGTTCTTGTATATGCAGAGTATAGCATTTAAGCATATATTTTCTCACTCTAACAGCTAATACCAGATGTAATAATGCCCTAGGAGCAAGTGAATATCTGCTTATATTATGACTTTTCCTGACATTCTCCAATAAATCACACCAAGGATATTTTGACAACTGCTAATTCTAATTCTAGTATAATCATGAAAATATTTATAAGAAATGAGGAATGAATAAGTCGAAGTTGTCTGTACATAATGACAATTTTCTCCAAGTCTGAAATTAATATTAAAACAAAGTTAAATATTTTAAGAACCTTATTAAATAAACTGAAACTTGAGAAGATCATTAACAATTAACATCTATCATACAAAGGAATGAGTATTTGAAATTGCATAGTTCATCAAATATAAGTATTGATAACATATGGATGTATAGTCTTTGTGTGTATTTATGTGTGAATTTGTGTGCTGTCCTGTACACTGTGGCAATAGTCAGCACATAAATATAGGAAAAATGAAACTATTTCAGAATAACAAATTAGTATTCATTGCAAAGCAAACCATGTTGAAAAAATGAATAAATTCAGTGTTCATAAGTTTGTCTTCATAACAAATTCAATATTCTTACATTTTGAAACATCAAACTTTATTTCTCCCTATAATTTTATCTTAGCTGTGCTCTGGTCACAGTGACTTCCCCAGCACCTTAACACAATGCTCAGATGTTATCCCCCACAGTCTCTCAAAATAGCACCCCCAGCCGCTAAGAAGAATGAAATAAATTATTAACCCATGTGAAGGCTAGTACCATCTCCAATCAATCACATGTATTACACAGCATTTTGCCTTATATTTCCCTTATAGTTTACTGAAATGCAGCTAATAATTTGACATAAAAGTGGAGGCTGATATTTTGCTTTATTTTCATGTTGTGTATATGATATGTATCTTTATATAATACATATTTAATAAAGCAAATTTCATGCTATATTCATTTCATATGAATTGAAAATTATATCATCAATTGAAAACATTAAGAGTAATTATCAGTGAACAGTAAACTTTGAAAATGTGTTGTAAAATCAGGTGGAATTTAGTGTCAGAAAACACAGAAAACGTTCAAGTGTGAAGGCTCACTCCTGTATTCCCTTACTGTGGATGCTGTGGCTAGCAGAGAACCACAAGTTTGAAGCAAGCTTATGATATGCTAGGAGTGTTCAGACAGCTGGACTATAGAGTAAGTCCCTGTGTCAAAGAGAATAAAGAAGACACAGTGATGTAGCAATGAAAACCAGTAGTACCAGCTATCAAGCAGTGAACGTCATAGAACATGCATGAATGACCACTTACACATGACTTCATTATCACAACAATTTGTAGCAGCATTTCCCAGGCTTACATTACAGCAGAAACCAGTGATGAATTTTCCTATCAGTGTATTCTTCTCCATTTCAATGGATCTCTTCATTAGTTTTTTCCATATAATTTAAAGCGGAAAAATATAAAATAAATATCAAGCATTTCTGGACCTAGTTATTGGGGCTGGTTGCACTGTTCCCCATGTCTGCTGCAATTAATGCATGTGACTAGATGCCAAGCACCAGAGATGTCAAAGCCTCAGAAATGAAGGGTCTGGACTCTTTCAGCTAATATTTAGGAAGGAAATATTGGTAATTTAACCAACTTACTGTAAGGTGGGATATTACTTTCTTTGAATTTAATACTTGAAATATCCAGGCTTAAATTTATGCATGGATTGCAACTGTCTACATGAATATATGTGAGATTTATGACTCTGAATTTAATATTTTTTTAAAAAATTATATTTGATCATCATTGTTAAAATGTTTCAATGTCTGACTACATGAAATGCTGAAGAGTTGATGGCTAAATGTTCTCATTATGTGGAAACAAAATGCTTTGTTGGTGCTTTGATAAATATTAGTAATTGAAATATTATATATCTTCCTATTATACAACTCCAGAATTCATTTGAGCAATAGAAAATAGAATATTAAAGGTTTTTAAATTTTTAGTTGCTGTGTTATGTAAAGTTATTACAAGTAAATTAAGGTATCAGGAAAGACTGTGTGTTTTACAGAATAAATATAATATTGCCGGGATCAGGTATAGTAATGCATACATGTGATCACAACATACACGGGCTGAAGCAGAAGACACCAAAGTTTATGATCAACCTAATCTACCTAGTAAAACCCTGTCAGAGTGTCAGGAGAACCAAGTGTGCCTTGCTCAGCAGGGAACCTTGCTCTCATGACGGATGGTGATAATGACCAGAAACAGAGTCTTGGACCCTGGGACTTGTGTCTTTACACCAAACCATTTATTACAAAATTCAAATAGTTTTTATATATTACAAGGAACTGGAAGTCATGTGGGATTTGGCAGTTACATACAAAGATTTAGGGTACAAAGAAACAGGACATATAGTCTTTTAGAGTAAGGAGCCTGCACTTTTGACCTGGCCACCATTCTCCCGCCAGTCTCACAGTGTTCTACAAGACAGGGATTATCAGAGGTATTGTTTTCAGCACCCCTCCCTTTAGCAGAGAATGCAGCCTGGACTTAAAAGTTTTAGGCTCATCTTACCCTAGGTCCTGGCACTCTGGTTTCCCATGTCAGAGAGAGGGAGGGAAGGAAAGAGAAAGAAAGGGGAAGACAGTAAGAGGAGGGTAAGGAGTATGTGATAGGCAAGGTAGAAGAGCGAGAGGGAGTAGGTGAAGGAGGGAAGGTGGGAGTGAAGGGAGCAGAAAAGGAGAAGGAAAGGGGGAAAAGATTTTTAAAAAGGGAGGTGAGAAGTAAGGAGGAGAGGCAGAAAGAGAAAAAGAAAATAGAGAACAGGAGAGAGAGAGAGAGAGAGAGAGAGAGAGAGAGAGAGAGAAGGTCCTGTAGTCCAAGAATTTCAGGATTGTAATAGATGATTGAACAGATACTAATATATTTGCATTCATTTGCATGTGCAACAATAATAACCAAACAAGAGGAAAAAATTGAAGAGGAGTAGGGGGCCATGGGAAGAGTTGGTCGGTGGGACTGGGAAAGGGTAAAAATAATGCAAATACAATATTCATATATAATATTCTCAATTTTAATAAATGTATAAAAAGTAGATCAAATTCAAGCTTTCACAGAAATTTGTTTTTCTTTCACGTGTAATTAGTAATCTATGTAAGGGGAGTAGGGCACAGATTAGGGCCAAAAAGGCACTTTGAAACCAATGTTTCAAGCATGGCACTACACCCACATTCACTTCAACTATGCAACTATGCACCTCAATTATGACCCAGTAATTGCAGATATACTTTATGAGAAATCTTTTAATTATTTATATTTCAACATAATGTATACAGCATATGATTTATTATATTACATTATTATGTGCACACATTGTATTTTAAATATATTCTCGTTGTTTTCAATGCCAGAGCTGTAAACCTGAAAGTTTTCAAAAGATGGAAAATATGATTCATGAATTGATCATTAACAGACTTTTCCATTCAGAATATTTGAGTTAAAGTATAGAAACACAAATAGAATATTTTTTTTTAATGTGCTTGTTTTTATTTTTTTAATTTAAAAATCATCAGTGGCTTTGTATAAGGGGCACGCCTTATGCTGCAGGGAAAATTTTTAAACAATAGTAAAAATTTACATATGCTTTGATAAAAAGGAGACAATATTAACACAGATTGGTGTTTGAAAGAGTACAGGTATAGTGCCTTAGAGTAAAATTTGTCTTGATCTTTTCTAGACTGCCATTACTTTACTCATGACATTCTTCATCTGTAGGCTACAGAGTACTCTGAAACCACATGTAATAAATCCCTACAGCCAGACCCCTCTGCTGGTCTCCTTCCACACACATATGCATGACACTACTGCTTTATATTCTTCAACTTTTCTCCCTTCAACTGAATACAGATTATGATTTTGTTATTTCTGTGAAGCAGATAGTTCTTAGTGTTTTAGTGTTGATTCTGTATTTAGACTTATTGAACAACCTAATTGATCCCCAAATCTGCCTTGTAGCATTTTAAGAATCCGTTTAGTTTACATTAATTATCTTAGAAAGAGATACTATATAACTTTCTAAAGAATTGACTTTTGGCATGAAACAATTGAATCCCATTAATAACATTTTTCTCAAAGAAAATTGAGGAAATCCACTAGGAACTGAGATCAGCAGCTTTACTAAGAGTTAACATACAGAATGATGAGCTCGCTATATGAAGAAAGGCTGATTTATACATGCATATAGTTTTGCTCAGAATATAGGGTAATAAAAAGTCTTGATAGACTGTTAATGGTATAATATGATTAGTGACAGCAATAGCTCAAACCACGGACAAATACAGTAATTTCAAATGAATTCTTTTTTCTTTTTCCTTCCTTCCTTCCTTCCTTCCTTCCTCCCTCCCTCCCTCTCTCCTTCCCTCCCTTCTTTCTTCTTTCTTTCTTTCTTTCTTTCTTTCTTTCTTTCTAACATTCCCTTTAGGGGGATTTTTATAGGTGGTTTAGTCCTGGGTAAAACAATCTCCCTCCAAAGAAGAAATTTTAAAGTCAACATTAATTTCAACCAAATCTTTATAGCTCTGAAAATGTAACAAATTTGAAGAAAAGTTTCTCTGTGACTTAAACTATTGTATATGTTCTTGGGCTAATTTTTTCCCATTATAAAATATGTATTAAAATGAGCTTATTCAGGACATTATGCTCTTCCATTATGTCTCAGTCTGTTGTGCCACAATACACCAAAATATCACATACTGGGTAGTTTTTAAAATTTAGAATTATATTGCCTCATGGTTCTGGACATCAGAGAAGGCTAAGATCAGGGATTACAAAATCCTTCTTGCTATGCCATATAATGGAAGACAGAAAAAGGGCAAGAGAGTGAAGGATCAAGACTAGCTCACACATCAGTCACAGCATTGATTCCAACCATGAGGTTTGGGTGCTGGAGGCATAATCACCTTTCAAGTGTCCCATTTGTTATTTCTGTTATTTTACTAATTATAGGAGTTTTAAGAGCATTCAAAATATATCATTCTTCTTCTGAATCCATAACCTCATGTCTTTTTCACATAAAAATGCATTCATTCCTATCTAACGGTTCTATAATACTTAGTTTTATTTAGCATCAACTGAAAATGTAAAATCCAGAATCTAAATTAGATAGCAGTGAGAGTCAAAGTAGGTTTTTTTTTTGAGACAAATCCCTTCCATCTGTGAGCTTGTGCAATCAAAACATGTTGTCTGCTTAAAAACTATGGTGGAGACCCTGCATAGGATAGATGTTTAAAAGGGGAGATTAGATAAGGAAAAAAGGATAAATGGGTCTTGGAAAGAATACGAAGTTACAAAGAAAATAACATTGTTATAAAGCATGGGAATGATTTATTTGATAGCATGCCCCATTCTGTAGGCACACAGCACTTCCCCCCTCTTTTAATTCTCTTAGATTTAGTCCCTCAGGTCATCTCACTATGGCTTCACAGGTTTTGACCCATACAGCAGTTCTCCTGGTTCTGGTTATTTGCAAGGGCCCTCCCATGAAGCATATTTTGTCATCTACCTAAGGGAAGCCTTGTTGTCACAACTCTTGACTTCTATATGCCTTCCAGTCACATACTACAGGAATTCCACCAAGACTTCACAATTTCATCTTCCACAGCAGTGGTTTATGGCATAACTGGGACTGCTTAAGCCGTGACTAGAGCTAACATGGAGTATTATACCAAAATGTGTGTGGCAGAGACTTGTAGATGCTGAACAAGTTTTGGACTCCCAGCTGTGTCCATGGACTCTCCTTTGGTTTGTTACTTAAAGTTCAGCAATACTGCTCCTGAGAAGAGGAGCAAAGGAGAAAAATCATAAGTGTCTTCACTGTTCCTTGACAGTATTGTGGTTCTTAACCTTGGGCTTCAGTGTATTCACACTAATATTGTCAAACACTTAACTGCTCTTATTTTTAGTTTCTCAAAAACAGCATTTTTATCTATGGAAATACTGAGAATATTTCAGTTTTAAAATTCCCTTTTCCTATTAATTTAAACTTTATTTAATTTCCTCCTTCTCACCTTTATGTAATTAATGGAAGCTAGGGAGTATTCTGGATGCTTTGCACCTTATTTTTTCATCGTGAAAGTTATTCTAGTTTTCGATTTTAAATTCTGTCTTTCCCAAAGCCCTTGATCATGGACACAACTAGCAGTCAAATTTTTGGTTTTGACACTTTGTACCAGAGGTATCCTGCATTCTACTTTCCTATAATTGTTTCCCATTTCAATCAGACCTCATCAGAATTGCTTTACCATGAACATTTCAAAGAGCGTTCTGTTAAAAACTAATACTATTTTAAGAAGTTTTGCACTTTTTATACAGTTTTTTACCCTTCATAAGACCTCTTAGTAATGACAATTAATAGTCAATTTATAGCAATGTGGATTTTTTTCTCATGTGACTTTACAGTTTCTATGCATCATTTAGTCACAAATGACACAAATGTTTTAAAAATATTTAATTTATTATTTTTCTTTTATATGTGTGAGTGCATTGCCTGCATGTGTTTAATTACTCCAATGTCATGTAGTGCTTGCAGTGGTCAGAAGAAATCATCAGATCCCCTGGACTTGAGTTACAGATGCCATGTGGGAGCTGGGAATAGAACCCAGGTCCTCTGCAAATGCAGTCAGTGCTCCTAACCACTGAGCCATCTCTCTAGCCCCAGCCACATATTTTTTTTGTTAGAGCAATTACCCCAATTCCCAGTAAGAAGTCTCTTTCTTAGTATCCTTTGTGCTATTTATAAAGGAATACCACAGCACATTAATTTATACTAAACAGAAAATAATTGGCTAATAGTTTTAGAGCTGGTAATTCCAAATTCAAGGACCAGCATCTCTCTCGGTACTTCATGACTTAGCATGCATGAGAGAAGACAACTTGAGCAAACAAATGACGGTATAGTAAGGAATTCAAAATTCTAAACATTAAAAAAAAAAATCACCAAATGAAAACAGGCAACAGAAGAACAGGTGGTCCTTAGAAGGAAAAATGGTTAAGAAATATTTGAAAAGTGTTTACTGGGGCTGGATAGATGGCTCAGCAATTAATAACACTGGCTATTCTTACAGAAGACCCGGGTTTGAATCCCAGCACCCACATGGCAGCTAACAACTGTCTGTAACTCTAATTCCATGGGATCCGATGGCCTCTTCTGTCCTTGTGGGCATTGCATGACATGGCGCACTTACCTAAATGCAGGCAATACACTCATACACATAAAATGAAAATAATAATAAACTATTAAAAAGAGAAAAGTGCTTGCTATCCTTAGCTGTCATGTGAGTATATATCTTGACGAAATCACAAGAAAAATGGGAAAAACCATGAGGATAAATGGGAAGGAAATGAAGATAGGAAAAAGTATTAGGTAATAAGGAGCCAATGGGGAAAAGGTGGGATGCTTTAACTGGGAAGGAGGTAGAGAGGGTTATACAGCAGGAGTGAGGGAGAGATAAATAATGCTTAGATGGTGTGAAATGAGAGGGAAATGCATTAGTTCAATGTCCTACTGAAAAATCTACAGACAATAAGTATACATATGCATGCTACATAACAAAAACCACAGATAGTATCAAGAGGGAAATGGGGAAATTGGGGTATTCAACTGGGAATGTTGGTAAGGATATACAAGGAACCATAATGGGAAAAGAGAAGGAGGTCAAGAGAGGGGGACCATAGGAGACAGGTTCTATAAAGGGAAAAATGGGAGTAATTTAACTGGGGAGGGAGAAGGAAGGTTAGACAGGGAGAGAGAGAAGAGAGATAAATAAAGCTTAGATTGCATGAAAAACCAGAGGGAAATGTATTATCCCAAAAACCTACTAAAAATAATATACAATATCATAAAGTGCATGTGTAAATCTTAAGGCTATATAACAAGACACACAGTGTCAGGAGAAACCTCCCTTCAAGTTGTTGCCCAGGGTAGTCTGAGAGACTCCCCAAATTATACAGGCTATTGCCACAACCCTTGATTTCCTCCAAGAACTTGAAGGTAAGACCCTGTTGCTGAAGACAAGACATACTTTGGACACAGGATTTGGAGTAATGGAGCTGGAACTGAACTGGAAGCCTTCTCCTTGAAGACTAACTCTCAAAGATCTGGAAAGCACAATAAAAACTGCTATGGGAGAAAATCAATCAGGATACAAACCCAGCTTTAAAGCCTAATAACCACAATACTGAAAGGCACAACAAACCATAGCAGTGCATTAGTCGCACTTTTATCTAGGGGTTAACCAACACTATCTAAATGGATTTAAAGCCCTTTCAATTGGACGGAATGCTTGGGTGGCTCTGTAAACAGATTAATACACATGGTTGGAGAGAACATGGATCCAAGAGAAAACCCAGCCTCTGTCATATCAAATGTAACTTCTTACTGCATGTTAAATATGGATTTTTATATTTACTGACAAATATAGCATTCACCACTCATCAAACTTTTTGCAACAGATGGAGACTATTACAAAGTTCCACAACAGGTACTCACTGACAGATTTTCAGCCCTTAGTGGCATATCTACAGTGGAACCCATATACCTAAGGCTCAAGGAATGTGGTGGAACAGGGAGTAGAGAGACTAGTAATGCATCTCTCAACTCTCACCAGTGATGCTTCCTCATGCAACAGAGGGTGATGCACACAGAAGACCACAACCTGCCCAAGTGTAGAGAATAAGAGGCTGCAGAGCACCTGTCCCTGTTCAGTACTGCTATATTAAACCTCATCCACCCATGGTTCAATGACAATTACAGAAGAGGGAGCAGAAAGATTTTAAGAGCCAGGGTTGGCTTGCCTCCTAGAACTTGAAGTTAAGACCATAGTTTTAAACACAGGTCACACTTTGAACACAAGACTTGTAGAAATTGAGCTGGAACTCTTCTGGAAGCCTCCTCCTTAAAGATTACCTCTCATATTATCAGAGTTACTGTACAAGCTGCCAAAGGAGAAAACCAATCAGTGTAGTACCCAGCTGCAAAGCCAAATAAAAACCAATGACTGGGCCTTAAAACGATCTCTCTTGGTGCAGTAGTGGCACTTCTGTCTTGTGGGGTAATCAAGAGCTATCCAATTGTAATTAAGGCCCACCCAAAAGGAGAGAACATGTGTAGTCCTGTTACTAGAGTCAATACACATGGCTAGAGAAGTCATAGATCATAGAGAAAAACCTGCTTTTGCACATCCATAGACCAACTTTATATCATACTTTAGTATAAATATGCATCCTCATATGTACAGACAAATGTACTGTGGCACGAATTCCCTCTGGGTCTTCTGCATGATCAGACAAACCATATAATATACTTTATGTGAGTTTATTTTGGTTTATACCCATGTATAGTGAGGGGGTAAATTGGGTAACTTACACAGAGACAAGCACTCTTGCACCACTGCTCAGAGCCCACCACCAGATGCTCCCAAGGCCCGAATCCTAGTGTCTGTGAACTTTTGCTCATGCATCTTGGGCCCACAGTCTCATCCTGTGTCAGTAAATGACCCCTCTTGCATCCATGCGGGTGAGTTACTGTGGCCATCTCTCTCTCCACACCGACCAAAATGCACCTTCCTCATGGCTTACCTGCTTCAGTCTCAAGATGGCTCCCAGCAGCCCCTTCATAGTCTATGCTCTGTGTCAGGCACCACCCATTGGGGGAACCAGCCAATCAGGAGACATGTGCCTTCTACTCATCTTCAAGGAAGATTCTTTTAGCAAAAGATGGCACCTATTCCATAGTTCTTGAACTTGTCAAGCACAGAAAATAAGTGTCTGTGAGAAGTTCAACCCTCAGTGACACATCTACAATGCAACTTCTGCACATATGGTGTATTCATCTCTCACCAGAGATGTTTCCTTATGCAGGAGAGGGCAATTGACACAGAATCATACAATTTGACAATGTGCAGAGAACAAGAGACTGTAGAGTGTTTATTCCTGAATAGGACATCTATTCCAAATCTCTGCCTCACAAGGCAGAGGGATGATTACATTAGAGGAGGATGAAAGATGGCAAGAAACAGAGGAGGTAGGTGACCACAGGAAACAGGCTTCCAGACAGCTCTTCAGTTACTAGTATGAACTCACAGCAATGGTGGCAACATACAGAAGTCCTATTCTAGCTCAAACCACAAAATTCCAGAATAGACATGGGAAAGTGGGTAAGAAATCCCAACCCAACCTAAGGAACTTTTGACAAGTGATGACTGCTGGCAGGGGGAGAGACAATGCCTTCTTACATGGATAGGACTCTTGGTGGGCCAGTGGATAGACCCACACTGAAGGACATTTGGGGACACAAACCACACCCTATATACCGTATAAATGAGCGTACATTAAATTGGGTGAGGAGCTGTCAAAAGATGTGCAGGTAGGGGAGGGATCTAAATACCAGCAAAGTATATAATATGAAAATTGCAAAAGCTCAATAAAGAGTAAAATTTACAGAAACATCATAAGTTCATGAATATTAAAATACTCTATGATTTTGAAATAACTTTACATATTATTATGGGATATATGATAATTAGTCGCTTAGTAAATACTTGCCAGTACTTAACCCTGTTCAGGGCAGAACTATGAATACAATATATACTAAAACTCCAGGAATATGAAATCTGATCAGAAGCAATAGAAAGTAGGTCTATAACCTATACAGCACAGGGAGAATTTAGTGTCAGGCAAAAGTTCAGTTGCGTAAAAAATATATGCAATAGACAAAGATTAGTGCACAACCCACATCTTCTGAAACAGGAATGAGAAGACGATGGGAATGAGGAGATGGGATAAAAACTTCTGAGTAGAGCTAAGCTGGGGGGTAGAGAATTGTTACTTCTTTCCCAAGAACCAATATTCTGGAATAAAGAGGTACCACAAAATGGAGAGGCTTTATTACTTAAGGGTCTTGGTATAGAATAACCATATAGCCATATGGATTTCAGAGGTGAGATGGGAATAGCAAATACCTTGATGTTGCCTGAAATCTGTATTTTGTTCCTTCATGGAGTGCCATATTAATGTGCTAAAGTACAGTATAGTCATTTAAGTTTGAGTTTCAGATAAATAACAAATACTTCAAAAATTTTTAAAAATTAAAAAAAAAGTCTTACACAGCTATCAACCTGTCAGGTGCAATAATGACCCATGTGGCAAAATATGCCCATGGATGCAATAAAGGCACAAATATTACCATGGTAACCAATGTCATTCTAATTAGATTTAAGGTCAAGTGCACAGGAGTAAGCAGATGCCTCAGGCTGCAAATCTAGCCATTAATCCATGGCTTGGGAACTCAATGGCCCCCAGAGAAAATCTACCACTATTCTGCTAAATGAGCATAGTATCAAATTTTCTTTTCAATTTATATCTTCCAGTCTATAGATTAACACATCTTTTCATCCTCAAAAATCAGATTTCATTTTGCAATGTATTAGGGTTAATGCAGAAACTCCTAACTGGACAAAAGAGGGAGGACGTGACTGTGGAGTGTTCAGCCAGAAATGGGATTTCTACATCACTTATCCTTGCCGAGGCTCAGTGACCATCGTTGAAGAGAGACAGAAGGATTGTAAGAGCCAAAGTCAGGGAGGACTAGAGCAAAACAGTGTCTTCTAGACATTGCAGGACCTCTGTAGTCATGAATTCACAGTTGCTGTGATTGCCTGCACAGGACCTGTGCAGATCAAGCTAGTCAGTATCTAGTAGGGAGTAGGAAGGAGTTTAGGAGCACCCACCTGGAGGATCTATATTCAGAGATGCACCTAGGGAGAAGCTGTGGTTGATCACTCTTATGACCCCACATCTAAAAGTATACTGAAAGCACAAATTTGAGGCAATGGTTTATTAAATAAAACCAAAAGAGGACGAAATTGGGGGTAGGGTTGAAGAGAAAGGAATGGATCTTGGGAAAGTTAAGGAGAGGAACTGGTGAATAGGATCAAGATGCATTACATGATATTCTCAAATAATTAATATTGGAATGCAGTAGATTACTAATGCGTGCACATCATGGATGAATCTCAAAGACATGAGTGAAAATGTCAGTCACACCGAAAAACAACTGTCTGCTTCTATTATATAAATCTGAAGGACTGTCAAATGAATCTGTAAGAGATGATTCCCCACTGCAGAGATGACTCAAAGCAGGACATGGGTAATGTTTTTGGAGTGTCAGATTACTCTGATTTTGCAGTGCAAACGATTTTTCTGTAGCTGATAAACTCATCAAAAGTAAATAATGCAACCAAAAAATGGGATAATATTTAGAAAGACATTTCTCAAAAAGTGACAAATACTTGAAAGGAAAATGATTCATTATCACCACAGAAAAACACACCAAGATGATAAATGGTATCATCTCATCTTGTGTACAGTGGTGATCATAGAAACCCCTTCACATGTGTGAGAGATGCAGAAAACTGGGAGCTCTTATATATTATTACTGGAAATGGAAATTAATTCAGTAATTTTGGAGAACAGTATGAACTCAGGTGCAGTGAAGGAAAAGGGCAGGAAGAAAAAGGAAGGGCAAAAGCTGGTGGGAGATGAGAGGGCTGCAAGAAGAGGGAGTAATGGGAGGGACTAACAGTAAAATAATTTGAAAAGGCAGCTGGAGTGAAAGTGCAGCAGTTAAGAGCACTGGTTGCTCTTGCAACACCAAGGTCCATTCTTAGACCCCACACACGGGCTGAAAACCATCTCTAACACTTGTTTCAGGGGATCCAATGCCATCTTCTTATCTCTACAGGCATTGTACACCAAAGTGCACTTACATACGTGCAAGCAAAACACTCATGCACATATTTTTTTCTCAAAAAATGAGATGTGTGAAAACATTTAAATCAGATACGTTAACCTTCTAACTACTGTAGAAGATTCCGAAGGTATTCCCAGGGACATATACAAAGAAGAGTTCCAAAGGGCAGGAGAGATGGCTCAGTGGTTAAGAGCACTGACTGCTCTTGCAGCAGACCCGGGTTTGACTCTCAGCACCCATATGGCAGCTAATAACCATCTGTAACTTCAGTTCCTGGAGAATTTGATGCCCTCTTCTGACCTCCATGGGCATTGCATGACACAAGTGCACTTACACACATACAGTCAATACACTCATATACTTACTTAATAAATAAGATCTTAAAAAGGAAGAGTTCAAATACAATTATTCTATAACAGTTACTATAGTCCTATCAGTCATTTGTAGCAATATTTGTGGAACTAGAAGTGATGTTTAGTAAAATTATGTAACAGATATTTATCATACAATTTTGTTCAATTTCAGAAAATCAAAAGCTAACTTCATAGGTAAATGAAGTACAATAATAGTCATTAGGAACTGAAAGAAAGAAACGTGTGGATGAATGGAAATATATTAGATAAGGGAGATTAAAGCACAATTATGTAAGAGGAATTTCCCCTGGTTTTCTACAGCATAGTGCATTATTGTTTACAATGACATTTGTATATTTCAAAATAACTAGAAGTGTACAAATTTTCACAGCCCTTAGAAACAGATAATTTGCCATGTTGGAATTGTTTTCATTATTGTACATTATATATTTATATCAAGTCATCCTGTTGTATCCAGTAAAGGCATATAAAGATCATGTTCCAATAATTAAGATATATATATATATATACATATTATTCCTGCCCTACCCATAAAACTCAGTTGTTCCCAATAATGGAGTACAAATATTTCAAAATATGAAGTTGAAGATTATGTTTTTGTATATGTCTGTGAAAATTATACCAGTGTTAGTCAGCTTCCCATTTCCATAACAACAGACAAGAGATAATAAAGTTTCAAGAGATTAGGTCTTTTTTGTATGATGATGTCAGAGGTCTCTGGGTATGGATACATGATGCAGCTGCTTTATTGCTAGGGTGAGGCAATGTATCATGGCAGAGCCTTATATTTCTCATGTCATATTACATTAAAAAAATGAAGTGAAGAACAGAAGACATTAGACCACAGCATCCCCTTCAAAGTCATTCTCCAGTGACCTAACTTTGTTCAACTACAATCTGCCTCCTATAGTTTCCACCAAATTCCAATTAAACTGTTACCAGGGACAAAGCTCTTAATAGTCTTTTGAGTAAAATTTCTCCAACTATAGTAATAATGTAATAAAAATAATTCAATTCATGAATTATGCATTTACTTGTTAAACTTCGTTGTAAGATAGCAGTATCTTTTATTTTTTTTTGAGAATTTCATGCATGAGTCCTGTATTTACATCATTTTCATCCCTATTCTTCCCCATCCAATCATCCTGTGTTTCCCCCACTCCTTCTCAAATTCATGACCTTTTCATCATTACTATGACATATTCACACACATGTACATATGAAGTACTGAGTTCATTGTGTGTTCCTCGTATGTACATATGATATTAGAATTTTGCATACTTTAAAAGTTAAAATGCCCTTGATACCTAGGTAAGTTTTATTGCTTCATAAACTTATAAAAAATAATAAAACTTTATTATACTGCACGCTTCTGTTTTCTAATTCAGAATTGTTTTGATTATTTTTAAATTCTAAGTTAAACATTTCCACTGTTGCAGCTGTACAATAAACCATACAAAACCTGTACACATGCATGTATCACTCAAAATAAATTTTCAAATGTTTCAGCATCTCTCATTCCTTTATATAAATTGGCATTTTATTATAATCATGGAAATACCACTTTCTTTTTTTATTTTTAATTTTTATTGAGCTTTTAAAATTTCATACACTATTTCCCACTCATATCCAGACTCCTTCCCCCATCCATCCCACCTCCCCCGAAACCCTACGCACTCTGTCATACATGCTGAGTCCTATTCATTCACGTGTTTTTACCCAAATGTCCTTCAGTGTAAATGCATCCAATGGAGTCTAGTAAGCCCATCCAGGGGTTGTATGTAAGTCATACTCTCCCTCATCCTTCAGCAACCAATTTCAAATGGTTCTCGATATAGTGATAACCTGTCACCTATTTCTCACCTCCACTTTGGGCCCTTATTTAATTGAGCTGATATGGGTCCCAAGTTGGATGTCGCCATTGCCACAGGTGGACATGAGCAAGCCTCCCTTGGCTTAGAAACCTCCACCTCATACTTCATGAGCCAGTCCTGGCTCTTAAAATCTTTCCATCTCTTCTTCTACAATGTGCATCACAGTGCCTCAACTTGCCAAGGTTTGAAGAATAAGAGACTGTAGGGTGTAGGATAAGACTCCTGTATGGAACATCACCCACCCACAGCTCAGGTAATATCATTTTCTAATGATACAGTTACTACATAAGGCTCCTGCTATCCATTTAATTGAAAATAGGGTGTGTTGCTCCTAGAATGAGAATATTTACATGCATATGATAAATTCATTTTATTTACATAAGACTGTGAGATGTGCTTAAATAAGTAGTACTTGTACTTCTTATGTAATTTGATATCACATACACACAAATTTATCTATAGCATATAGACAAACATGTTTAGACATATTGCACTACTAGTTAACGTTATTGTGAATAAGAGATTATAGAATTGTCTTGATGTAGAAAATTCTGCTCTATTAATGTAGATCACAGAAATTTTAAAATATCTTTTAAATAAAGTTGCTTTTTCAACCAGTATAAAATATTTGCTCTTCAAATAAAAAGAAATATAATTTTATCTGGAAAACAAACATAATTTAAAACATGAGTTTTTCAGATTTGTTTCATGATTTTAGTAAGAAAGTCTTTCATGATTTGGGCAAAAACATTTTAATGTTATGGTTATGAGAAGTAAGGTCAGCATAAAATGTTTAAATTAGTGACCTGCATGTTAATCAAAATGAAGACTAAGGCAGAAGAAGGAATCGGGGGCTGAATATAAATCTATCTGGAGTTCAGGCATTTTAGTGCCAGTATATGCAGGAAAATCCCCATCTGAAAATGTAGTTTGCAATGTTATTGGTTTGATAATGAACACAGCAGACTGATAAGTGGCACAAGAGAATATAATCATGTGTCCTATATGGGAAAACATTTATTCAACACAACCTTCTTAGATGATTCCCAAAAAGGACAGTAATATATGAGTAATTCAGTTTTTATGAATATCTTATTGAGATTCTGTGCATTTCATACAATAAATCACAATCCTACTTAGACCTCCTCCCCCCACTGCATCCTGCAACACCACTTCCACTGGATTTTATGCATTTTGTCAGATATATTAAGCCCTATCTAGTCAAGCTTTTTTACCCATATGACCCTCAGTTCAAGTTCATCCACTGGAGTCTAGTCAGCCTATCTAGAATTACTCCCTTAAAGAAGATCAGCAGCTCTCCCTCACCCAGCAGTAATTAGCTGCCAATAGTTCCCAAGCTAAGGTTGGACTCTTCTGTGCATTTCCTTATTTCTATGGTGATTTTTTTTTTCTGAAGGAGTTATCATGGGTCTTATGCATGCTGTCACCATTGCTGTAAACCAATTTTTTTTTTTTAATGAATTGCTTCTTTGAAAATTTTGTACAATGCATTTTGGTTATATTCAGATGCTTTTATCCTACCACTACCTCCATAACTTCATATTTTTTATTAATATATATATTCTTTGGATAAAGACCTCTCAAGTCTATTCTGCATTCTCCAAATGCTCTTGGGTGTGGGTCCAGCCCTTTGACTCTGATCTACCTACCAAGCATCATATTGTTAAAGAAAATGGACTCTCTATTAGGGTTTGGATCTACAGCCACTGCCCCCTCCCCATGGCAATGGGGGCCTCACAGTTTTTCAAGCCCTCTGGAATTACAGGGACAGAGTTTATGAGCACCCTGACTGCCTGAAGACAAGATAAACATGCTCCCTACACCTATGACTCGAGACCAGATCACTGCAAGAGCTGTTTCAGCACAGCCTGTGTCCCCTTTGATAATCTTAGAAGATAAACAGATTTCTTATCCAATGACCCAGATCCTGGCTGACAGAAGAGGATGGAAGCAGGTGATTTGACAGAGGCTCTTCTTGCTCCATAAGCCCTGGACTCTCTTCCCTGCCTAACTTGTTTTAAGAAATATCTTCCCACCTTCCACATACCCACAAACCCGCTATAAAAATCTCCAGCCAACAGCCTGTAAACCATCAGCTCCTCCATCCCGAACTGAGGACTGTCCTGTTCGTTTCACCTGCCAATAAATTATCCCTCTGGAGTTCTTGTCTGTGTCTTGGTGCTTTCTCCCAATTTGTACCCAGATTTTACTTATCACACTCCCTCTCTATGAAGATAACAATTGCCAATATATCCTCAGTTAGGACTGGGGATTCTGGCTCCCCTTCCCTGTCTGTGTTGGGTTTTTGTTTGGTTTGAGTTTGTACAGATCTTGTGCATGCTTTCACAGGTGGTGTGGATTTATATTTGCACCTAGAGTGTAATGAACAGACAGCACACTTTTTTTATATTCCTTCACCAACTCTGATTCTTATACTCTTTATGTCCCATCTTCCACAATGATTCCTGAACCCTGAGGAGAAAGGTTTTAATATAACTATCCCATTTACAGTTGAGAAGTCCATAGTCTCTTAGTCTCTTCACATTGACTGGTTGTTGGTCTCTGTGTTAATCATCATCTGTTACAAAAAGCTTCTGTGGTGAGAGTTGAGAGACACACTAATCTCTAGATGTAACAATAAATAATTAGGACTCAATTTAATACTATGTTCACATTTCAGAATAATAGTAGTGAGATCTCCCCTATGGCCTATGACTTGTCTAAGCCACTGGCTCTTGATCCTGATAACAGTGTCAGTTATGTGTTCCATCATATGAAAAGGCTCTGTAAGCCAATTAGGAGTTGGTTGATTATGCCCATAACATTAATGTCAATATCACACCACTGGACCTATCTTGCCAGGCCAGTCATTATTATAGTTCACAGAATGTACAGTTCAGTAAGTTTCAGGCTTACTTTCCTCTTCCAGTAGCATGCATAGCACCTTCTAGTACTGTGAAACCTAGCAAGTGGAGATGACACTTAGAGGTCAGTAAAAGCTTGATTTCTCCTTGATTTGGAAAATATCCAAAACAGCAAACAAAGAAAAGTACAATAAAAGACCAATAAATAACAAAAATTATCACAAACATTCTACAGGAAATTTAGATATTTGTATTTAAGTGGAATTTTAAAAGAACAAAAGGTTTCTTTTTTCATCTTAGGAAGAAAATAGTTTCCAGAAAGAACTAGTGTTTTTAAAAACAATCAAAATATATGAGTGTGGTAGCCCAAGTCTTTAATCCTAGTACATGAGTGGCAGAGACATTCAGATCTCTGTGATTTCTAGTCCACTTGGTCTGTATAGACAGTTAAAGGTCAACCAGGGCTAAGCAGTTATAGCCTGTCTCAAAGAATAACCCTCCAAAATAAAAAGTAAATACTCAATATTTCAATCAACTTATTTAGAGTTTACTTCTTAATGTATGTCAATTTTCAAATTTAAAAGGAATAAAATAGGGAGGTTTTAACATAAACCAAATTACTAAAGATGCTCTTTGTCATCTTTCTTCTTCCTGACTTCTTCCATATCCAGGAGCAAAGAACAGCATCTTAGAGAAATGATAGAGAAGAAATCACAAGTGTCACCACACACAATGCAACACTGGTAGATCTGGTGTAAGGAGAGATGACCAGAGATCGTCTTATTCTGAAGGGTGGTTGATGGAGAAAAGATTCCTCAATCAAAACATAGATAATACTTCCCAGAGAAATAAGAGCTTCGGAAATGTAGGACTAAAGCAATGTTGGCCAACTCTATCAATATTTTCCTATGTATAATTAAAAAGAAGAACTTGAATTTTAAATTCATATTAAGGTGGTACATGCCTTTAAACTCAGCACTTGGGAGGCAGAGGCAGGTGGACATTTATGCGTTCGAGGCCAGCCTGGTCTACATAGTGAGTTCCGGGACAGCTGGGGCTGAAAGGAGACTGTGTCTTAAAAAGACAAAAAAGAAAAAAAAAAAAAAAAGAGAAAGAAGGAAAGAAAATAGCCAGTCTAGTTGAAATGGCAAGCTCCAGATTCAGTGAATAATCTTGTCTCAAAAAATATGTTGAAAGTTGTTTCAGGAAGACATGCAGTGTTGACCACTAGTCTTCACTCATATATACATACATAAGGAACAAAAATGCATACCCACACCTACACAAAAATATACCCCAGAAATAAATAATGAACTTCAATATACTTAGAATAAATGAATATACTTAGAGTAAATGAATATAATACTAATAACAGATAGGTAGAAGCCTTGACTATCATCACAAAAGTGTTTATAATTAAAAGTGTTTGTTAACTAGTGTTGGGGCTGCCTGAGTGTAGCCACACCCTGGTCCTATGAGTTCCAGAGCACTTCTGCAGCCTGACCTAGAGTCAGCCCACATGTCCGGTCACTTTCGATTCTCACCAAGATGGCACACAGCACAGGTCAAGGGGGAGGGATGGGAATTCTCATCGCCGACATAGGATTGGCTCCACCTGGCCCTGCCTCATTCCTGGCATGCAGAGGGAGTGGCCCCTCAGCCCATAGGTCCGCAACACCAGAAGCAATTGTAACTCATGGCTCAAACTTCCCACCGTGAGACTTTGCCTTTAAATACCTGTGCCTGCTGCAATAAAATGTGTACCTGCTCTGACTCAGCACCCAGCTCTGTGTGTTCCTTTTGAGCCGAGCACTCACCATCCCGCTCAGCCCGGAGGGGAAAAACGGATATACGGCTGGCTCTGAGGATCTCTCTTTTTCCCTCCCTGCATGTCAGAACCCGACATCTGGTGACCCCGACATGACTCTTCGCTAACTCTTCACTGACAGGCCAATAGGTCTGCAGGTGAGTGACCCCCATAAGAAATGGGGAAGGCCAATTCTAAGTTAAATTCTTCTCTTGAGGCGTTAAGGCTGCTGCCTAAGAGTCGCAGCCTCAGTCTGTCAGACCAACAAGCAACCCAGGCCTGGGATTACATTAATGAGACAGCACCCTGGGTTGCCACTAGCAATCTCTTTGACTGGGAGACCTGGGACAGGGTAGAAAGACTCGTCAAAAGGCCCTAGAGAGAGAAGGGTAAGATCCCACCCCTGGGAGTTCTCCCCACGATCTCAGCCCTCAAGGGTTTTTTCCCTCCTTGCCCCCCACCCCGATAAGAGGGGGTACTGCTCTGAGTTTCCTAAATTAGTTACTCCCCTTGTCCTGATAAGGAAGCCACACAAAAAAAGGAGGACCCACCAAAGGCCATGCAGAGGAAGAAGAGACCACTGACCTCTCAGAGAGAACTTTATCCCTCCTTAGATCCCTTTGAGGCAGCCCACTGGCCCTCTAAACCCCTTGTTAAAAAGGAGATGGAGGATAGCCAAAATTCCCCCCTAAGGGCAACAGCACCACCTAATTATGGTAGTGAGGGAAAGTACCCCTTCGAGGAACCCCAATTATAGCCCATCAAGGTTAACCCCAGGGGGAGGG